>NW_028301552.1:28840000-28842500 GCF_042242905.1 Orbicella faveolata
TGGTCTGAAATGGAGTAAGAAACCACCCAAGCTAAAACGGACCATTAGATTGTGAACTTATAGTACTAGTCTCTAAGTCGTTCATAACTTTATCTAAATCCTCCTCACAGACACACACAAAAAAGGAAAAGTGGCCGCCATTCTGTTAAAAACTGCACACTGCTATAGGCTACTCACTATCAGTACAAAAGAGTAGACAGAGAGTGGCATAGCCAATAAGAGTATGACATGTGTGATAGAACGTGGGTAGATTGATACCAATATATAGTATAAATATAAATTATAAATGTATAAATTTCCAATGGCTTAAGTTTTGATCATGCAACGTTTTCTTGTGCTTCGCCATCAGTGATCTTCATTTTTGTAATAACTCACCCATCCAATGTAGGTTGCCAGTTTGCATTTGAGCAGGTTGCAGGCTGATTGGCATAACCGGGTTCCGTTGCTGAGCAGCATTTTCCATATTCGATGCGCCCAACTCTTTCATCTCCATAACTTCGTTCGCTCCTCCATAATCCTCTGAGATATGTGTTATCTTTGGGACACTTGGACCATCCTATCCTGTCCAGGCTAGCTCCCCAGTCAGCCTGCTCACAACTGTAGCTCGTGACAGGCTGGAACCTCAGCAGCACACTGATAAGTTGAATGGCCAACACAAACCACATCTTGCTAGAAAACGAAATTGCCGATAACATGAAATTAACCTTTCTTGTCTTTGTTCTTAAATGTGCTGGATAACCATTAACACAACTCGAATATGGTGTCTGCTAGAATGACCCTATTGTAAAGATGTAACCGAACCGTCAAACTGATACTGTATTCACAAGATATTTAGAAGATATTTAAAACTTAAAGTTTTTTATAGTCTTTGATTTCAGAATCAAATGAATTTCCAAATAATGGATGTAACCAAAGCAACATCTGTAAGAGCTTGCAATAAAAGATAAAAGTGAAGTCAATTTGCGACTATATAGGCCAAACAATGTTTTTTCTCTGGAGATGGCAGAGTCTTGTTCAGTAGCTATCCCTCCTTTAAAGGACTGGCACGTGAAATGTGTCGCAAATATTTCACAAGAATAAATTAAAGAACAAGCCAAACGAAGTAACACAAATTACGATGCGGAAACGTTTGGAAAGAATTTCCCACACGTGAGCAGTGAAATTACAATTCGAAATAATGAGTTTTTTTTATTGTCATAGCAGGCTTGTCAGGTATTCGCTTTTTATTCCATGTACTGCCGCATGCTTAATGACCAAGATAAAATCTTGTAAAATTGGTCTATGAAGGCAACTACCATATATGTCAATGGAAAAGGAATAAAAAAGTTAAACTCAGCACTTGTATAACATTATTCTTGATAATTTATTTAAGCCCTGTTCTTGATATATATTACTGCATTGTAGTGATTGCCAAACTATGGATGATATATTACTAGTCAGTTTTAACTTGTTCATGACGTTATTAAAATATTGGATACTCATAGACTGAAAAACACAAGTATTAAGGATGGCAACATTGTAGAAAAACTGGGGATTGATTACTTTGTAACGGAAATGATCTTAAAGTGCCACTGAAACGAAATTTTCGTATGTGAGATTTTTGCTTAGTAATAAAGTTTCAACCTTACTTGGAAACACTGCGGACTTTTTTTTCGCATACGGTAAGCGAAAACTGCTTTTTCAGCGGTTCGAAGTTGGCTGGTCAAGCCCAAAATTGGCGGCCGTCTTGGCGCGGCCAAAACAGCTTAGTGACGTCACTGGTTGTATTACTCTCATGCCGCGCTGAAAATTTAGAGTGATTATGGGAGAAGAGAATACTGTTCGAAACCCCCCCCAAAAACATCTTAAGGACATCTCAGAGCTGTAAAGCAGATAATAACAGTAGCCTTAGACAAGAAGAGGTGGAGAGTCGATCCTGGGGCTTTTCAGTCTATTTAATTGGATATTTGCAGGATATTTTATGTAAGCAAGCAAACGAGTGGGAGTTCTAAGATCGCAAAATGATCGGGACTCTTGGTGAAATGGCCACCACTCAATTAAACAATACCTACACTCATAAAGTAAAAAAGGCATGAAAACAAGAGAAAGCGGCTTTTGAAATTATTATCCGGACTGCTGCTGCACGAATCGCAGCAACAACGCTTCGAGTTTCGAGTCGCTTCGCTTCGAGGAAACCGGACGCTTTGTGAGTTTCACCGCGGACGAGATTGTGCTACAGTGACCTTTAGTCCAGTTGTATCTGTTACATCCTACAAGTTATCAAATCAGCAACAATTTAAGAAACCCTCTTCTTTTATGTGAGGGAGCGAATTTAAACTATAAAGGTAAACTAAGCTGCCATGACCCTACAGGTATGTTTTCAGGAAACGAGAGAAAGCGTGACAATGTCGACGGCGAAAGGTGATATATGCAAATTAGTTCAACTTCTGTTTAATAAACCTTCGAAAGGAGTGTAAACTAGTGACGTTTTAACGAATTGCTTTGAATTTGGATACCATTA
>NW_028301552.1:28847500-28987500 GCF_042242905.1 Orbicella faveolata
ATCACTTATATCCTTGACTTTGAAACCTTGTTCTATATCAAAACAAAGAAAGTTTTTCTTTACTTATGTCAAATGAAAGATTCCCAACCATTCCACCACATAGCAAAAAATGCTGTAGCTTGATCCAGATTCCGTGACTGATATACTCTTTCAGTCTCCCAGCATTAAACTACAGTATAAGCCTTTTCGATCATTTCATTTACAAAGTCATCAATTTCCAAATAGCCTAGCCTTGATAACCGAAGAAAAATTAGACGATTTTTTCAATTCCCAAAGTATGTCAAATATCGCTGTACTCGGTTCTTGAACTTCAGACCCCACGCTACCATAATTAGGTTCGTCGTGAGGTTTGACTGGACACGATCAAGATAAGACCACAGGACTAAATCTATCGTATAAATAATTACTGCATACTGTAGCTGAACATCCAGAATAACTATGCCAGAATATTAGCTAACCAAACTGTTCCAGTGCTCGTAACACGCCGAGAGAGCGAATTCTTTGTAAGGGAATTATTTCTGTTACAAAGTCATCAATATCCAAATAGCCTAGGGTTGATAACTGAGGTAGAATTAGACGATAACTTCCAAAATGTCGCTTTACCCGCTTCTTGTATCTCAGGACCAACGCATCCCCGAGACATTAGCAAAGCAAACTGTACCACCTACTAAAGAAGGGCCAAGCCCGAAACGTTTAGTTTACAAGCAGCTACATATTTAATAAACTGTACCAGTGTTGGTTATACGCCGAGAGAGTGAATTCTCACTAAAAGAATATTATTACAGTCCTAACATCGAAAGCTCAGGAGACTACAGGCCACCTCCTGGAAATAAGCGCATAACAAACCGCACAGAATAGAATATATGCTAAACTTCATATTGCACGTAATCACTATGTTATTTCAGCGAAAATAAGTACACGACCACACTCGACACACTCGAGTAGAATGAAAATGAAGACGAAACTTACCTCTTTATCGGACTGTCAGAGTTTGCGGGGAGCAGGCAGTTTGCGCGATAATGTATCTAAAATGTATGCATATCCACTACAGCTCTCTGTTGATGACAATGTGATCTACAACTATTGGGCGAAGATTTAGGGTTCAGCGATTTTCAAAGACATCTCCGTTTCGGTTCAAAACTCGTCGAAGGGGCTGTAGGTTTGCGAAAGAAAACCAGCTTCTTACGTAAGTGTTCTCTCTTTGCTTCGAATGTGGTAAACATTATCAATAATGGAAAGAATTAAACTTAGCGGCAATTTGCAAGGTAGTTAGTTGTTCTTATGGAGTGGTTAGCGTGATTATTTGGTTGAGTTCAGTGATTTTCATAGAAATCTCCGTTTCGGGTCAAAACTCGCTGACAGGTTTGCAGATTCGCGAAAGAAAGCCGATTTCCAGGGTGTTCTTTCTTTTATGTTCTGTAGACTCTAAAGCGCCAATTCATGATTTTTCCCCCGAGGGTATTCTACACATTAAAGACATATTTACTCTCACAAATAAACGAAGAAAACCGGTCAAAACGTCTTACAGGATTCAAGAAAATATCAATTGTGATGAAAAAACTCTTTCAGAATCACTTATATCCTTGACTTTGAAACCTTGTTCTATATCAAAACAAAGAAAGTTTTTCTTTACTTATGTCAAATGAAAGATTCCCAACCATTCCACCACATAGCAAAAAATGCTGTAGCTTGATCCAGATTCCGTGACTGATATACTCTTTCAGTCTCCCAGCATTAAACTACAGTATAAGCCTTTTCGATCATTTCATTTACAAAGTCATCAATTTCCAAATAGCCTAGCCTTGATAACCGAAGAAAAATTAGACGATTTTTTCAATTCCCAAAGTATGTCAAATATCGCTGTACTCGGTTCTTGAACTTCAGACCCCACGCTACCATAATTAGGTTCGTCGTGAGGTTTGACTGGACACGATCAAGATAAGACCACAGGACTAAATCTATCGTATAAATAATTACTGCATACTGTAGCTGAACATCCAGAATAACTATGCCAGAATATTAGCTAACCAAACTGTTCCAGTGCTCGTAACACGCCGAGAGAGCGAATTCTTTGTAAGGGAATTATTTCTGTTACAAAGTCATCAATATCCAAATAGCCTAGGGTTGATAACTGAGGTAGAATTAGACGATAACTTCCAAAATGTCGCTTTACCCGCTTCTTGTATCTCAGGACCAACGCATCCCCGAGACATTAGCAAAGCAAACTGTACCACCTACTAAAGAAGGGCCAAGCCCGAAACGTTTAGTTTACAAGCAGCTACATATTTAATAAACTGTACCAGTGTTGGTTATACGCCGAGAGAGTGAATTCTCACTAAAAGAATATTATTACAGTCCTAACATCGAAAGCTCAGGAGACTACAGGCCACCTCCTGGAAATAAGCGCATAACAAACCGCACAGAATAGAATATATGCTAAACTTCATATTGCACGTAATCACTATGTTATTTCAGCGAAAATAAGTACACGACCACACTCGACACACTCGAGTAGAATGAAAATGAAGACGAAACTTACCTCTTTATCGGACTGTCAGAGTTTGCGGGGAGCAGGCAGTTTGCGCGATAATGTATCTAAAATGTATGCATATCCACTACAGCTCTCTGTTGATGACAATGTGATCTACAACTATTGGGCGAAGATTTAGGGTTCAGCGATTTTCAAAGACATCTCCGTTTCGGTTCAAAACTCGTCGAAGGGGCTGTAGGTTTGCGAAAGAAACCCAGCTTCTTACGTAAGTGTTCTCTCTTTGCTTCGAATGTGGTAAACATTATCAATAATGGAAAGAATTAAACTTAGCGGCAATTTGCAAGGTAGTTAGTTGTTCTTATGGAGTGGTTAGCGTGATTATTTGGTTGAGTTCAGTGATTTTCATAGAAATCTCCGTTTCGGGTCAAAACTCGCTGACAGGTTTGCAGATTCGCGAAAGAAAGCCGATTTCCAGGGTGTTCTTTCTTTTATGTTCTGTAGACTCTAAAGCGCCAATTCATGATTTTTCCCCCGAGGGTATTCTACACATTAAAGACATATTTACTCTCACAAATAAACGAAGAAAACCGGTCAAAACGTCTTACAGGATTCAAGAAAATATCAATTGTGATGAAAAAACTCTTTCAGAATCACTTATATCCTTGACTTTGAAACCTTGTTCTATATCAAAACAAAGAAAGTTTTTCTTTACTTATGTCAAATGAAAGATTCCCAACCATTCCACCACATAGCAAAAAATGCTGTAGCTTGATCCAGATTCCGTGACTGATATACTCTTTCAGTCTCCCAGCATTAAACTACAGTATAAGCCTTTTCGATCATTTCATTTACAAAGTCATCAATTTCCAAATAGCCTAGCCTTGATAACCGAAGAAAAATTAGACGATTTTTTCAATTCCCAAAGTATGTCAAATATCGCTGTACTCGGTTCTTGAACTTCAGACCCCACGCTACCATAATTAGGTTCGTCGTGAGGTTTGACTGGACACGATCAAGATAAGACCACAGGACTAAATCTATCGTATAAATAATTACTGCATACTGTAGCTGAACATCCAGAATAACTATGCCAGAATATTAGCTAACCAAACTGTTCCAGTGCTCGTAACACGCCGAGAGAGCGAATTCTTTGTAAGGGAATTATTTCTGTTACAAAGTCATCAATATCCAAATAGCCTAGGGTTGATAACTGAGGTAGAATTAGACGATAACTTCCAAAATGTCGCTTTACCCGCTTCTTGTATCTCAGGACCAACGCATCCCCGAGACATTAGCAAAGCAAACTGTACCACCTACTAAAGAAGGGCCAAGCCCGAAACGTTTAGTTTACAAGCAGCTACATATTTAATAAACTGTACCAGTGTTGGTTATACGCCGAGAGAGTGAATTCTCACTAAAAGAATATTATTACAGTCCTAACATCGAAAGCTCAGGAGACTACAGGCCACCTCCTGGAAATAAGCGCATAACAAACCGCACAGAATAGAATATATGCTAAACTTCATATTGCACGTAATCACTATGTTATTTCAGCGAAAATAAGTACACGACCACACTCGACACACTCGAGTAGAATGAAAATGAAGACGAAACTTACCTCTTTATCGGACTGTCAGAGTTTGCGGGGAGCAGGCTGTTTGCGCGATAATGTATCTTAAGTGTATGCGTATCCACTACAACTTTCTTTTGATGATAATGTGGTCTGCAACTATTGGGCGAAGATTTAGGGTTCAGCGATTTTCAAAGACATCTCCGTTTCGGTTCAAAACTCGTCGAAGGGGTTGCAGATTTGCGAAAGAAAACCAGCTTCTTAGGGACCGTTCATTTTTTATGAGGGAGGGGGGGCTGGTGGGATTTGGGAAGCACCATTTAAAAATCGCATGACCCCCCCTCAGCTTACCAATTTTTTCACATGGCCCCCCCTTATAGCGGTCATTTTTTGGGATGACCCCCCCCCAAAAAAAAAATTGAACAAACAATATTTAGATTTCAACTTTTTTAATATTTCTCTATTATCCCCCTACTTCCCGTTATTGTGCTCACTATGAAGACAATATTTACAATCTCTATACGACAGAGAGCTGTTGTTTAAAAGACAAATCAAAAGAAAGAGAAGTCAATTTCGGATCTCCTAGTTATGGCTCGCCCTGAGCGTGTGGCATTTGGCCTCTCATTGGCATCTTCCTCATCTGAATTGATGAATGCAAGAATGACGTCACTTGAGTCATCTCCTCCCCCAGAGTCAATGGCATCACTGTCATACTCATCATTGTCACTTTCATCCGTTTCACTGCTGTCAGCACTTGCCCTGTTGTAATTTTGTGTCAATGTCCTGGCATTTCTCAGTGTTGGTTGGCCAGCTCTGAGAGGACTCTTCTGCTGCAAGCATGAATGTCTTACAATTGCCTTTACTTTCTCACTCTTGCTGCTTTTCAAATGCTGCTTCAGCCCGTGGTGGTTTGAGTACTTGTTTAGTTCTGGAACACGTAGCTTTTTAAGCTTGGTTAGACCTTCGCACAACTCAGTCCAAGGATAATCCTCCTCCCTACTTAACTTTGCCTTTTCTTCTGCTCTCTTTTTCCTTTTAAATTCCAGCACTTCAAGATGCTGAAGATAATCCACCACAAACTTCGATTTGAGAATAAACTTATCTGCAAATAGAGCAACGCTCTCTGGGTCAGATAAAACCAGCCTGCCACTTCCATGCTCTTTCTTCTTTATATTGTTAATCCAATCGGGGAAAGAGCGCATTACTACATGAGCATCATGAAAGACGCTCATTCCAAAATGCGCAATAATGGCGAAAGCGACGAGTCGTTTAAGAAAAGGTTTACAACTGAACGATCCAGGCAGTTTGACATCTTACAAGCAAAAGAAGCAATTTTTCTAGGTGCGGATGGCTGTTCAGAAAGGGCGAGTGAGTTTTCCATGCAAGGGTACCAGTTGAAGCCCAGTGATGGAAGAAAACTGAACTTCTCCATCAAAGAGCACAGAGCAATGGTGGAAAAGTTGAATGTCATATTGAAAGATGTAAAGGAACACGATTCCACACTCTTTCAGTCCAATGGGCTTGCTTTAAAGCAGGGCGAAGAATTTGCCCACAGTTTTAATGTAAAACAGATCAAATGTACAGAAGCTAAGTTGATGAAGGTCACGCAGGACATGGAAGCACTAGAATATAAGAAGAGCAATTATAACAGCATATTCAAGGGCACACTCAAACAGCACATCAACAAAAGGAGAAGGAAAAAAGAAAACCGCAGAAAGTCAAATGAAAGAAAGAGGAAGCGAACTGAAAACAACGTCCAACGAGTTTATGGAATCTGTGTTGGAAACCCGCTAGGAAATGATCTTCCACAATGCCTTGTGTACCCTCCTAGAACGGCCGTCCCGGAAGAGTGTCTTAAAGTTGAGGATGTTGCCACGTCGATATTTAGAAGAGATGGGCCATACATCGCCCAGCTCTTGGAAGGGAATTATTTCACCAATGCTGCAAGAAGCAGAATCACCACCAACCTTGAGCGGGAAGTCAGAGATTATGTTTACACCTTCATGTACCCTGAAGAGTACACTCTGACGGAAAGCATTGCTGCTTCTTGCAGCATTGGTGAAAGAGACTCCCATAGCAGCACAAGCGGCGACGAAGAACTCGACGACAGCGGAGATGAAGATGAGTGCCGGTGAAAGTTGCATTCGAAAATAACAGTGTTAAATTCTTCTTTTCAGTAGCTACAAATGCTTTTTGTCGCCAAACGTTTTTTTAAAGCAGAAGGAAAGTTTGTAATAACTTTGTATCCTGCCTTCTATGTTTATTCTATAGCAATTTTTTTGATATTCAAACATTATGCCATTTTAAAGTTTTACTAAAATATTTCACGTGACCCCCCCTTTTTCCCTTATTTTTTTGGGATGGCCCCCCCTCGAAAGCCATTTTTTTTCGCATGGCCCCCCCCAAATCCCACCAGCCCCCCCTACCTTATAAAAAATGAACGGTCCCTTACGTAAGTGTTCTCTCTTTGCTTCGAATGTGGTAAACATTATCAATAATGGAAAGAATTAAACTTAGCGACAATTTGCAAGGTAATTAGTTGTTCTTATGGAGTGGTTAGCGTGATTATTTGGTTGAGTTCAGTGATTTTCATAGAAATCTCCGTTTCGGGTCAAAACTCGCTGACAGGTTTGTAGATTCGCGAAAGAAAGCCGATTTCCAGGGTGTTCTTTCTTTTATGTTCTGTAGACTCTAAAGCGCCAATTCATGATTTTCCCCCCGAGGGTATTGTACACATTGAAGACATATTTGCTCTCACGGAATAAACGAAGAAAACCGGTCAAAACTTCTTAGAAGATTCAAGAAAATATCAATTGTGATGAAAAAACTCTTTCAGAATCACTTATATCCTTGACTTTGAAACCTTGCTCTATATCAAAAACAAAGAAAGTTTTTCTTTACTTATGTCAAATGAAAGATTCCTAAGCATTCCACCACATAGCAAAAAACGCTGTAACTTCCAGATTCTGACTGATATACTCTTTCAGTCTCTCAGCATTAAAAGATCATTTCAGTTACAAAGTCATTAATATCCTTATTAAATCCATTTTGAAATCACTGGTTATCCTTGCAATCTGATTGGCTCTCAATGGTGCGATTTATTCACGAATCGCACTATTTTTTGCTCTAAATCGCATCTTTTTCTCAGCCATTGAGAATGGGACAGTGAAACAAAACAACAAATCAGATTTCAATATTAGTTTAAAGTAAACAATAAAATTTCAGGAAAATGAGAGGCAAAAAGCCATTGTGTGGAGAATTTAGCAACTAGTATTGCCAAAAGTTTGTTGTTATTTTTTTTTCCAAAAAACTTGACGAATGTAATTAATTACAGTTTCTAAATGACGATTATCAGCTCCTTCAGGGTGAACACCTACTTTAATGGAAGTTTCCAACTTTCAGTGTCCATTTTGACGAATATTTTGGCGATTTTTCTTCAACATCTGCTCAAAATCCGTATGATACCGAGTCCAGTACATAAACAAACGAAAACCACACAACAACAAATTCAGGGCCATCTCAAGTAGGTAGATGTTTCCAGGTTTCTGGTAGTTTCAAACGAAGCAACAAAAGAGCTCAACTCTGTCGCTGTGAATAAACATAGTCAAAATACGCCCCGCTCCACAAAACAGTGAATGAATGAACGTCTTACGAAGCTGGTGTTAGTCCCGCCATCTTGGAAATATCTTGAAACAAATGGCGCCGCAAGAACTTGACAAGGTCCTGAGTACTGAGTCCTTCGCCGAGGTCACAAAAAGAAACGGAGATGATAACGAACTGGACTCCCTTAAAATCATGCCATTAAACGGTATGAAAGAAAAAAAACGTACCATCCACTGGGCATCGTGCACTCGAGGGAGTTTCACAACTCAAAAGAAATCCATCGCAGAATTACGCAGGATGCACCTTCAAATTCCTTCTCCAAAGACAATGAAAAGTCTCAGCCTCAACCACAGAAGAAAGAAAGACCTTCCATCATTGATTCAGGCGACGAGAATTGAACTTTTATACCTGAAGCAGACTATTTTCGTTCTGACTTCAAAACCGCTTGTTTCTTTGTCATGCTCGGATGAGTTTTCGTCACATGACATCGTTTTGCATACTAAATGAGACGTAAAGGCGTTTCCGGTTCCGCTTTTTTTTTTTAACAAACCGGCTACTGGAACAATACACCAAAAGTCTCAAAATTAAGGTGATAAAATTGTGCGATTTCAAAATGGATCTAATAAAGTGGCAATTGAACTTCATGTCGTGCAATTTTGGTCTGAAATCATACTTGTGATTTCAAATCGAACTCGCGCTGCGCACTCGTTCGATTTTGAAATCACGCGTATGATTTCAGACCAAATTGCACTCCACTCAGTTCAATTACCATTATAAATAGCCCAGCCTTGATAACCGAAGAAAAATTAGACGATTTTTTCAACTCCCAAAATATGTCAAATATCGCTGTACTCGGTTCTTGAACTTCAGACCCTACGCTACCATAATTAGGTTCGCCGTGAGGCGTGACTGGACACGGTCAAGATAAGACAACGTTGATTTAATTGCACTTAATTTTGTACAGAACTAAATATATCGTACAAATAAATAATACATACTGTAGCTGAACATCCAGAATAACTATGCCAGAATATTAGCTAAGCAAACTGTTCCAGTGCTCGTAACACGCCGAGAGAGCGAATTCTTTGTAAGGGAATACTTAAGTGGTCGCAACACTGGAAGCTCAGGAGACTGCAGACGACCTCCTGGGAATAAGCGCAGCTTCCAAAACGCACAGAATTTGACTATATGCTCAACTTCGAAGTATTATTTCAGGGAAAAGACCATATGAGCTACATAACCACACTCGAGTAGAAGCAAAATGGAACTTACCTTTGCTATATCGGACTCTCAGAGTTTGGGAGCAGACAGTTTGTGCACTGATATATCGGAATGTATGCATATCCAATAAAAGTAACTCTGTCTGCATAGGGCTCAGTGATTTTCAAAGAACTCTCCGTTTCAGTTCAAAACTCGCTGAAAGGGTTGTAGAGTTGCGAAAGAAAACCGACATCTGGAGTGTTCTCTCTTTTCTTTGGCTGAGGTATACACTAACAAGGAAAAAAAACTTAGGAACAATTTGCAAGGTAATTAGTAGCTTTTACAGGATGGTTGGCAGTGGTTGATTGGTCGAGTTCAGTGATTTTCAAAAAAATCTCCGTTTCGGTTCAAACCTCGCTGACAGTGTTGTAGAGTTGCGAAAGAAAGCTGATTTCTTGAATATTCTCTCTTTTATATTCTGTGGACTCTAAAGGGCCAATTCATGATTATTATATACGTCGAGGGTATTTTACACATCGGTGACATATTTGCTCTCACAAAATAATAAACAAATAAAATCGGACTAAACTTCTTACATGCCTCAAGAACAGATCAATTATTATATCTGCATATCCAGTACAACACCCTGTGGGTAATACTGTGGTCTGCAGAAGATTTAGGTGTCAGTGATATTCAAAGAACTCTTCGTTTCGGTCCATAAATTACTGATGGGCTTGCAGAGAAGTTAAAAGGCCTACTTTTGGAGTGTTCTCTCTGTACTTAATCTTGACTCATGGAGGACATATCTGCTTTCATAAATAAACGAATAAATGTGGTCAAAACGTCTTGCAGGATTCAAGAAAAGATCAATTCTGATGGAAGACAAAAAAGGGAAACTCTTATTGGATCACTCACGTCCTTCGGCTTTGAACCTTGCGCGATAAAAAATGAGAGTTGCTCTTTACTTATGTCAAATAAGGTCTCCCACGTATTCCACCTCTATGGACAGAAGCTCTGTAACCTGCAGATTTTGACTAATTTACTCTCTCAATCGCTACCACGAAACTATAAGCCCTTCCGATCATTTCCGTTACACAGTTATCAATATCCAATGTTTACTAGAATTCTCTGCATGTAGCTAGTGAAGTTTACGGATCAGAATCTGGAAGACTCGTTCGTCGTTACTTGACCTTATTGTGCTTTCCAGCCTATGATAATCCAAGACTCTTAAAACATTACGAACAGTTTCAAGCAAGAACGATGTGACGCCCTTAATTTGGCAATCACTACACACATATGTGTAGAAACCAATCCTCCGCCTAGCCCCAGTCCGCGCGGCTATGCATAAATAATTCGACCTTCGCGCGGGTTATGTAAATCGCGAAGAATTTCGCTCGAGTTCACAAGTTATGACAACGTTACGTTTTTTTATTCTGTTTCGATCGCCGTATTCCCAAATCGTCAGGTAATGTCCTCTTTTTTCGTTTGTCTCGTATTTCCTATCTTTTTTCTTTTGTTGTAATCAGTTGTTCCGCTCTTAGTGTATTATGTTTGTAACCTTTATCCTAGAAACCACTGGAAACGACTTGTGTAGTTAAGTTAAGACTTCGAGTTGTTCACAATTGTATTAAGGTAATTCCTCACATTTGCATTGCGCATCCTTACTACGCATAATTTATGGCGTCATTAGCGCGCGCTCGTGCACGCGCATATTGAAAACATGACGGATTTGCCTTGATATTGAGCTCTTTCAGTTGAAAAATGGCTCTAGCTCACCAACGAGCACGGGCACCCCAATTTTTTTTCCAGTCATTGTAATCAACTAATCATAAGCTTCGCGTGAGGAAAGACTGATCTAATTTCTATTGCTGAAAATTGAATAAATAAGAAAAATAGCAGATACACTGTGGTCTTTTCTATCTTGCAGTCGGTAGCCACGTCAAGAAATTTGGTTCAATTTTTTAATCAAGGATTTAGCTTTCTGTCTGAATCAAACTTAAAATGTTTATTTGTGTCCGACACAATGTATTGACTGCAGTTTAATGCGTTTTCTTATGAGTCTGGGCTCACAAAGATTTTACAATTACTGGGAATGCGTTTGTATAATAAGCATTAAATAATGCCAAAATGGGGCATTTTCAATGCCTCACTACTCCTTAATGAGCATGGGCACCCCCCTTTTTTATTTCAAAATTGGAGTTATCATATGACAAATATTCAGTGGACAAAGTTTGAACAAAAATCTATTGTCACTTTTATTTCAGAGGAATTACCTTAAACTTCTTTACGGCCTACATTATTGCTGGTGCGTCGGTTACAATATGGCTTGTGTTTGTAGCCGATATTATGCGCGCTCTAATTGGCTAATTCTAGGGCATTATTCTCCCGTAATGCCCACGGTCCGATTACGCGCCTGCAAAAGCAAAGCAAAAAGCATCAGTAGACTAAAGAATTTATTAACTTCGAACGTTCGGTCTTTACGGGAAAATCTCAAACCTCGGCCTTGACCGAGCTATCGCTCGGTCAATACGGCAAGGTCTAGGTTTGAAATCAGTTTCCCGTAAAGACCTCACTTTCGGTTAATAAGTTGGTAGTAATATATATGAAGAGAAGAACATCATTGTATCAGAGAGGGGTTGGTGGGGGGGGGGGGGACGGTGTGGGAAAGGGGTTGCAAATACGACGCGCAGCGGAGTATTTTTGACGAAATTCGAGGTGTTTGGAAATGTGGTCAAACACTGTCTTGAGTGTTTGATATATCTTCTCAATCGAAACTAAAACTGAGGAGAAAACGGAGAAATAAAATCGAAAAAATCTATGCTAATTAAGATCAGATATCAAAACACCGTCACGGTCATGATTTCCTTTGTTTAAACTTGATGAATTATTAATGAACTTGAGAAAGTCAGTGTAAAAAGTATTGAAACTGTTCA
Source organism: Orbicella faveolata (assembly GCF_042242905.1). Classification (NCBI taxonomy): domain Eukaryota; kingdom Metazoa; phylum Cnidaria; class Anthozoa; order Scleractinia; family Merulinidae; genus Orbicella; species Orbicella faveolata. The sequence continues at coordinate 28,859,298 of NW_028301552.1, forward strand.
CCCAGATATTGAACCGAACTCCATTGCTTTGTTTTGCTTAATTACATAAACTTCTAGTCAATAAGTAATCGAATGACAGCATGCAGTGTACAACAGAGACTGCTTTAACTGGCTTTCCCTTTTTACATCACTAAACATAAGATCCGATTGTTAAATAGTTGTTGATTTTATTTCTTTATCTATCCAGTGTAACATCTTGCTTATCTTAGTTGATTATGTATTTATTGAGCAAGCCCAATTTCCACTGATATCTAAACAGCTCTGTTCGCGTCACTAGTCATCATTTAATTTGATATTGACTGAGAGAACGTATTCGATCTTCGCAAATTTCTGGCACATCACAGATATCCTTCGCTAACAGAAGTAATTTTGCATTCATGCACAATCTCTTGACAATAATCATGTCAAGGACACTCAAGGTCACGGGTAATCATGCCATGTATGACCGTGGTGCATGATTTCTAAGGGGAATCATGTCAAGTTCGCCGGCTTTGTGTTGCCTGCTGTCAATGAAGAAGCAAAATTCTTTGTAAGACGTGCTACCGACAGATCGAAAAATTCGAAGCGACTGTCAAAGAAGTCGCAAATTTAAACTGAGAATATTACAAAAAGAATCTTGTCTGTTGGAAAGTAAAAGCTACAAACAGTGAAAGTACGCATTCAAAATGCTGTTTCAGCTCGTCTGGTACACCGGCGTCGGGAACATTGTGTAGTGTGTAGTTCAAGAGCCCAGGAATTTTTTGTTCAAGTTTCAAGTTTCTTTATTTCAACATCATCATCATCATCATCATCATCATCATCATCATCATTTTATTTCTTGATAAAATCTACATTTTACAGTTGGACTGGCCCGCGAACAGCTATGCTAGTCTAGGCGCGTCATTCTATCAATAGATACAAATTATTTATTATTATTATTACTTTTATTACTATTATGGAAAAATAAAAAGTTAATAAAAAAGTGAATAAAATAAAAAAAGAAAAAGTGGGAAAAGAATATGATTTAATAGATAACATATTTTTTGTTTGTTTGTTTGATTGTTGGTTGTTTTTTTCTTTTTACAAATGCTACTGACAGTTTAATTTAGAGATGATCCTACGAACCTCAATGAAGGAATCTTCATCTTCGCGTACACTTAGTAGTTTGTTTTTAATTCTGAGTTTGAATGATTTCTTTGGTAGTTCTCTCAGAGAGCTTGGTATCTCATTCCATAGTTTAGCACCAATTCTTGAAAGGGCGTTTTTTTTGTATTTCAAGTCTTAAAGCTTTATTTAAATAATGATTTGAAATAAAAAATAATTTAATAGGAATTAATTGAAATTCACTCACGGGAAGATATGAACTCAATTAATTGACCTCGCTCCCAATGTGTGGCTTCATAGCTCAGTTGGTAGAGCATCGCACCGGTATCGCGGAGGTCACGGGTTCGAATCCCGTTGAAGCCCTAATTTTTTTTTTCAGGCTTCTTCTTTCCAGTTGCTTAAATTGGAAAATTTACTGCGATGATCATACTTCACTTTCATCTACTACCGCAGTTCAAATATGAATTATTTCATGTACACTTCACAACACATTATCTCCTGTCTTACTTTTTTCCGGCTCAATATCGTAAAAGCTCCCGCTGAGGGAATATTGAGGCTGTGCAACCTTAGAAGTACTAAAACCCTTTTTTAATCGTAAAAATTACGACGAGCGCAAGTGTCTTTTTCTATGGGGGTCGCCAGTCCCCAGAGGATAATCACGCTAGCCTTTGCTCAAACAACGGATATTTTCTAGATAGACATTCTCGGTCTCGTTTTCCACCCTTAATAGGATTCTCATTGCTTAGAGGGTAGGAAGTGTATTAAACAATTTCACCATGTCAAGCAAAATTTGCTTTCACTGAGTTTTATTCGTTTTAACATTATCCGGTAAGATAAGAGAACCTCCCAGCGGATTGGGGGACATGAGATATTTCTGGGGTTAGTTTGGGGGAGAAAGTAATACTTTCCATTTTAATTAGCTTGAGGAAACTTAACAAAACGAATGTGGTATAGCGTGGTCTGTACTCCTATCGACAACGATACGCGTATCGTTGTCGATAAGAGTACAGACCAGGCTAAACCACATTTCGATTTTTTTTTTTACCACAATATCAACGTCAAAGAAAGTGCTTTTCAGAGCGCGAGCTGAAAAAGGCATTGCGTGACACATTGGTTTAGCGTGGTCTGTACTCTTATTGACAACGATACGCGTATCGTTGTCGATAAGAGTCCAGACCACGCTAAACCACATTTCGATTTTTTTTTTTACCACAATATCAACGTCAAAGAAAATGTTTTTCAGTGCACGAGCTGAAAAAAGCAATGCACGACACATTGACGCGAGCAGCGTTGTCTGGACTCTTATCGACAACGGTAAATTAGCCAATCAGATTGCGAGATTAGTAGCAATTGTGGTAAAAAAAGATAGTTGTCGGATTGATTAATAGTAGGTACTCTTAAAGGGGACTTTCGGAAAAAGGTAAGTCAGAAACAGTGGAATTTATCAATGCAGAAAAGGGAGAAACTCCGAAGAATTCTTAGATGATATGTATTCCCACTGGGAGGCCCTCAAATAAGGTAATGATCTCGTTTTTGAAATGTTTTGTTGACAGGATAAAAAGTGAAGGAATTAGTTTTAAAATTTTTTTAGGTGTTGTTTAGTGGAGTCAAAGGAAGAAGTGTCAGTTCTTTTTGTGTTTTCTGGCTCTGCGACGTCTATTTGCCAATTGTTTGGAAGCTTTCTTCGTTCCAGCTCGGCTAGGTTGATCATCCCGATTGTGGCAAAAAGTGTAGAGCCATGGGATATTGGTGAAACAATACGATCAAACTACGCAATATATGTTAGAGGTGGGGATGTCTGGGGAGGGGGGGGGGGTGTGACTAGGGTTGGGGAGATGGGGCAGTGTAGTAACACCGTGGGCATGAACGCTGTACTCCATCCATGCAGAGCTATAAATTGTTGCCAAAGATTTCTTGATACCTTGCTTCCGTTACATGCTTAAACGGATCGGCTGTTAAATGTAGTGCGAAAGTCGTTCTAAAGGAAGATTTAAAAGGCAAAATCACGAATATTCCAACAGTCATATAAGTGGACGTATTCAAGCACTTAATTTACATTCCTAAAGTAGCCTATATGTTGGAAATTGTAGATCCCAATGAGCTCATTTGATGGCAAATAGTCTAAACAGAAGCTATGTTGATGATTTTTTCTAAACTAGTTTGCCATCAATTTTCCTGCAGAGATTGTTGGGCTTTTACAGGTAAAAGACTGATTCAGTAAAGACAGACCTTCTAGAGTTTTATCGTTCACTTCTCCGTTCAAGACGTCCTCATCGATATTCGTTCCTTCGAGGGGAATTTTAACAAAATTGGGTCCAAAAATGCTAAAATTGGCATCGGACTTGTTTGAAGCTGCGTCGGCCCTTAAAGGCAAATCTTGGCGGCGTTGTACGTCATGTCCAGTTTTATTCTCCTTTGCTGAAGCGTTTTCAGGCTTCAAAGATTCTTCATGACAAATTTGACATTCTAAATCTTCTGTCTTGTGCACGTTTGTTGTTTCTGTTTCGACTTCGTCTGAAGCGTTCTCACCTTTTTCCACAGCACAAACTGATAGACCATCATCTCTCTCCACGATCGCCTCGTCAAAGTTCGGATTGAAACGCTCTGATTTCTCTAATGTTGGCTGTTGATTTAAAAAGTAACTTCGTTTACCATTGATCTCTTCCTTAAATTCTTGTGAGTGTGCTCTAGTGGTGGACTATGGACGTAAAATACATTGTGTTAGGCAGTTCACGGATAAGAGTTTAGTTTTATGAGAATTTCCATTGCGACGCAATAGTTTTAGAACTTGAGCTACGATTTCAAAATGCATGGTCGCGTGTACTGAAGAAGTATCCAACAAAAAGTAGCGCACGACGAAAGAATTTGTGGAGACCCTTCTTTTTTTTGTTGCTACTGTTCTTCTTGAATTCTTGTTGCCATTTTTCTGTTTTTTTTTATTTTTTTTTTATTTGTTTTTTATTTTCTTCTTATTGTTATTATTGCAAAATTGCACTGTAACATCATGGCAACAGATGCGTGATTTGGAACTCACGCGGCCTCCTCACGAAAAAAGTAAAAACGCACTGAAAACTGTGGGCAAACAAATTGCTGTAATGACTCGATTCTAATGTTCTTAAATTAGAAAAACGTGAAGTTGATTTCGTAATTAATATTAGTAAATCATTACGTCACAGAATGATAATTTAAGGCCAATTACATAAAAACGATCTTGGAATCCTACAAACGTATGTTAAACTTTTCTGTAAACAAGAACGAGAAGTAGGTGTGCATTGCATAGTTGTAGATCTCCTTAGAATTTAGTCACAGCAAAGTATTTTTTTCTGTCCAATGATAAGTTTAAAAGCCTATCAATTTTTTGTTAAAGAGTAGACCAGCGAAATGCCAGGCAGTTACGCTTTACAGTGCGAGCTCAATAAAAATCAAAAACTGAGTGAGATTAACATTGCATCAAAAATCGCTGGAGTTTACTCGCCCGAGTGCGGTTCGAGCACCGAGCGTCTATTGTCTTTTTCTCTTTACATTTTATAAGCGCTCGTGCAAGTTAACCTTATTTAATCACTCTAAACACTGTGTGTATTTCACTACCATGAAATTTTATTAACTTCATGTACTGGAATAAATTTACACGTTAAATGAAATTATTGACGGTTATCTTAATGTACCGAATGAATTGTATTACATTTTTACTCATTTTAAGCCAATAAAACTGTAATAATTTTAAAGCTGTAGTTTACGAGTTTCAATTTGTTCGTAGCGCGCGCGGCCTTAGAATTGAGCTAAAAGAGCTAAGAGAGGAAAAGATTGCCCAAGTCCACTGAATATCACAAGATTTCGCCATTAATTACATATAATATTCTCCCTTTTCCTCGGTCTCTCTGTACTTTTCAATTCGTAATTGGACTTCCCTCTTCCTAAATAAATGTTGTAGCCAAAAGTTCCGTTCTACTTCTCCCTTATTAACTTAGGTTTTACATACCTCATTGTTTTTCTCTTGGCACTTCTGCCATCTCTCATATAAAAAGTAAGCACCTCCAACGGCTAAGCCGGCACCTGTACAGCCAAACAATATTTTTTTTATTGCCGTGTTACAACAGTGCGGCGACACGTTTGTTGAAGAGCTGTTTTGCGCAAACTCAGTGCATGTAATGTTTCGTTTCCAATCTCTTTTGCCGAGAGGTTGCTCAATCACAAATAGACCCTAAAATGCATGTTACTTAAAGTCTTGTTACGTATTTTCAAGAAATAGCATAATTGACATGCGTGTATTTAACCATTTTAAACGAAAAGGGGGCCGCCGAGAAGGGACTGAAAAAGGAGGAGAAATAAAAACTTCGAAGTTTAGAGCAGGCTGAGAAGACGGTAAAAGGCCTTACAAGAAAACGGTTTTACATGAGAAAGTACGCGTCGACCGTCATTGAAAAGGATTGATCACCACGCCTGAGCTGCTTTAGCTGTCTTATGAGCATCAAAGAAATTCGCAGTTTCTATCCGTTAATTGTTCACATCAAAACGGGTAATTTATCCAAAACGGATTGTCCGTCTCTAACGTCAAAACAGCCAATGTCTTTTCGTTGCCTTTATTCTACAAGAATTTTTTTAAAACGCTCATGGACATTAATGTATATGGAACTGCAGTCTTTTGCAGTTCCAAGTTGGTTATCTTTACCACCCTAATGAAAGGCATATTGTGCATGATTTGTGACAATTGATATGACTGAAATACACAACGTAGTTATCATAATCAGTGCATTAATATCTGTAGCAAGAGTCTGTTACTACAAGAATCCGTCCTGTAACTATGCCAACAAAAATTCAACTAATTTTGCTTGAATTTTTCTTATTGATTTTGTATACAGCACAAGAGAGGGTAAATCAAACTACAACCTAGGGTAATACAGGGAAGGCTGATGTCCAGTGCAAGTGATAGTCAGTGGCAGTTCGTATCGCCCTCATTTATTTTGTCATCCTCAGCCTGATGCTGATCCACAGGGAAGAGTAGGATCTAAGAATAAAGATAACGAACGAGAAAACTCAAACAATTGAAGAGCAATTGGCTTAATTCCCTGAAAACAGCCGCAGATTACCTTCAAGACTACCTTGCCTAACGTACAATAGCCCAACGAACAACAGTAATGTTATTGGGTAACAATAAGCCTTACGATGATTCTACAGCAAAAGATGTCTGTTATATTAGGATTTAGCTTGAAACTTTCGTATGTGTTCATCGCGGTAACAGGCGATTAAAAAAAAAAAACACCCTGAATAAAATGTCTTTTAAATCTAAGTAGACAGTAATTGTACACCTAATTTTGAATTTGAGGACAAGTAGTCCAGGTCCACCTCATCGCGTTTAAGGTGACTCGAAACAGTTTCCAGTACTTAGATTTCGATAGGTCGTTATAACAACTCTTTATCACTTGATGCTACAATCATGATATCAAAAAACTGCTCAATCATTGGTGAACACATTGTTATCGTTTTCGTGACTCAATAGGTTACCATAGCAACAATATGACCTCCTAAAACACCCTTAATTGCAGCTTTAGAGGCTTATAATTCAAAAACGGTACAGTGACATTTTTACATATTACCAACTTTTGATAAGCACGATAAGACGCAACTTTTGGTAAAGTATAAAAAAATTCTGTAGGTACGGTTCAGAGCCACCTTAAGCTTTTCAAGTCGCCTGATTTTTCATTCGCTTGCGATCTCAACGACAACAAAGAGGGTCTATGGACAGTCTAGTCGGCGCTAATTAACTAATAATATTAACAATTATATTATTCACTCTCAATTTCTATGAGGTGGTAGTGCAATGGCGCAGCCAATCAGATTACAGCATTTGCATTAGCATACTAGTAGAATTCTACTAATAGTCATTATAATAGTTACACTAGTTACTGTGTCAGAAAAACAAGCAAAATGTGAAGTATCGTCTTTTCCTTTCTTCTTACCATAACATGGCTTGGTCTCACTCCTTTCCCCACTACATTCGCCATTGCTGGAGGAAATACACGTTCGGTTGCGCTTTTGCTTTCGATCACCTTCAATGCACCCGCAGTTACTCCACTGGTTCCATGGTGACCAGAACGTGTCTGTATAACAGAAAATGGCTGTGGCTGGTCACAAAACTTCTTGAACAAATCACAGGTAGAAAGAAAACGTTTCCATTTGGGTGGCGTTTTAATTAACACAAACCTGTTAGATTTCGTTTTTCAGCTTTATTAGGTAACTACACACAATTCTATGGATTAGCGACAGTTACAAATAAGAAACGACAAAATAAAGTAAACACTAGCTGGCAAGGTAAAATATATGTAATGAGCACAAATAAGCATTCACTGTGTGAAGAGGCAGAGGGCCGACTTCAGACACAACTTAAAGCGAGATTCAATTAGTCCTGACAAGCAAATTTATTTGACTTTCCATAGGAGGAAGGTAAATTCCTAAAGATAAACATAAGACGAATTAATACAAATTACTAACCGAAGACGACAGAAAACTAAGAGGAAAATACAAAACAGACGATAAACTAAACGGCTTACCAAAATGCTGGCAACGGGGTTCTGAGAACCGAGAAGTTAGAAGTGTACCGGACGATAAACTAGCACGAAATGAACATGAAGGGATAACACAAATATATACGCAACGAAATTTACATACGACGCGAGAAAAAAAGCATGCAGAATGTGAAAAAATACATTAACATACGAAACAAAAAAGGACACAAAGAAAACACGAAATATAGAAAACACGAAATAGCCGCAACATCCTGGGGGGCTTGGCTGAATTTAACTAAACATTCAGGAAATAAATGCGACAGTTAGCCTAATTTAAGTGTTTGTGGGCTCGATAACTCCAATAAATAATCCGTAGACAGTTCTAAAAAGCAGAGTTCTTGAAACATAATTCAAAGTCATTTTCGATGTTACGATACTTAAACTGCTTCCTCAAGCAAGCACAGCTTGGAGATTGGTCTGACCAGGGTACCATTTTTTGTCTTGATTTCGGCTACGCGGACCCGGTGATCATGGCCAGGAAAAGTCTTGAAAACACGACCAAGGAGCCATCGTCCCCGCGGGGAATTGTCGTCGACGACCAAGACTAGGTCTCCGATTGCCAAGCTGCCCTTCTCTCGAACCCATTTGTGACGTTGTTGCAGCGTTGGGATGTACTCTCGCATCCGCCTTTTCCAAAAGCAGTCAGCTAGAAATTGAGCTTGTCCCCATTGCTTCCTTCGGTAGAGGTCTTCAATCACAAACAACCCAGGTGGTAGAGCAAGGTTTCTCCGCTGAAGCAAGAAATGACTCGGAGTGAGAGGTTCGAAGTCGCTCGGATCGTCGCTGCTTGGCGTAAGAGGACGACTGTTTAGGATAGTTACAACTTCAGCGAACACAGTGCGTAGAGTCTCCAATCCGACCGGCGCGTTTTGGTTTCTGAGGATCGCTTTCATTGACTTTCGGACACTTCGAATGAGCCTCTCCCAAACCCCATTCATGTGACTGGCTATGGGTGGTTGAAATTTCCACTCGGATCTTGGGCACAAGTGGCAGCTGATCTCGTCTTTGATCAGGCGTTTATTTAGCTCGTCTTGATTCCATTCCCGAATGGATCGCTGGATTTCTTTGTCTGCTCCTACGAAGTTGGTTCCATTATCGCTCCAGATTTCTTTCGGACAGCCACGGTTTGAAATAAACCTTCGGAGAACTTGAATAAAGGCGTCAGTCTCCAGCGAACTCACGTCTTCGATATGGACGGCACGACTGGTAAAGCAGGTGAAAAGACATCCATATATCTTCTCTGAACCCCGTCCGCGCTTTACATAGAATGGGCCGAAGAAATCTACTCTAGTATAAGTGAATCGAGGCTCGTAAGGGATGAGACGTTCTTTAGGCAGGTCGGCCATCAGCTGCTGCATAAGGGCCTCGTTTCGCTTGCGGCAATCAACACACTTGCGCAGAACTCGTCGGACAAGTGATATAGCTTGTAATATCCAAAATTTCTGGCGTATGGCAGAGAGTACGTGCTCACGACCAGCATGGCCCAAGGTCTCTTGATAGTAGCGCACTATTAAGGTGGAGATAGGATGATCCTTCGGAAGGAGCATTGGATGGACGGCATTGAATGGAATCGAGGCGTGACGAATTCTTCCTCCAACGCGAATAGTTCCTTCGATCAGTACAGGGGAGAGGTTAGCAAGTTTGCTATGACCTTTGACTTGAAGTCCACTGCTTAAAGAGCCAAATTCTTCAGGGAAGTGCTGGCGTTGAACTAACTGGACAATTTTCTGCGTTGAGTTTCGCGTCTTTACGATGCCTATCCCTCTTGGTTTGGGGAGAGCGTTCTTGTTCTTGATGTACTCAACAAAGCGTAATAGACATGCCATGAGTGTTTGCAGACACGGCCAAGATGAGTAGCGCCTTAGGAACAGATCTAACGCAGATCCAAATGAAATGAGCGTAACGTGACTTGCAACTCGAATTTCTTTGTCGTTGTCAGGAATATTACCAATTTCCTGTACTGGCCACTGGTCTTCGGGTTGCTACAGGAACTTAGGTCCAGACAACCAGCGACAGTCCGGTTCGAGGGAATGTATTTCCATCCCCCGAGAGCCCTCAACGGCCGGATTCAGAGATGTCGGCACATGTCGCCATTGCTCAGGAGCGGAAGCATCATGGATCTCATTAACTCTGTTAGCAACAAAGGGCTTGAAACGTCTCTTCTCATTGGTGATATACTGAAGGACTGTCAGGGAGTCCGTCCAAAGGGTGACACTATGAACCGGCAGGTCCAGCTCATCGTGAATCAGCACGTGGAGACGCGTAGAGACCACAGCTGCCTGTAATTCTAGGCGTGGAACGGACCATTGCTTTAAGGGCGTGTTGCGCGTTTTCCCCATAACGAAAGTGCAATGAACTCTTCCTTGATCATCAACGAGTCTCAGGTAGCTAACAGCAGCATAGCCATGGTTAGAAGCATCAGAAAAATAGTGCAGCTGGACGTTGGTGGTTGTGGCATGAGAAGGATTTCTAAAACATCTCGGGATCTTGATTTTTGCGACGAGGGGAAGAGACTCCATCCATCTGTGCCATTGTGTAAGCAGTGGTTCTGGTACACGTTCGTCCCACTGGATTACCATTCTCCAACGTTCTTGAAGTAGAACCTTCACTGGAAGGATGAAGGGACCCATAAAACCAAGCGGATCGAAGAGGGAACTGGCCGTTGAAAGAATGCCACGTTTGGTTGGCGGTTTGTTAGTGGGTACGACTTTAAACAGGAATGTATCCGAGTCTGCGTCCCAATGTAACCAAAAGTGCACGACCAATAGGTAGCTGATCAAGATCTAGATTCAAAGCAGGATTCGCTCGTTCTTTCTCAGGAAGGGTGGCCAGAAGCTTACGGCTGTTACTAGTAAACTTCGTTAGGTGGAAACCGCCTTCCTTCATTAACAGGATCAACTGCTCAGTAAGGTGGATCGCATTCTCTTCGTTCGGAACGGACTTCAAGAGATCATCGACGTAGAAGTTCCTGCGCACCGTGTTGATTACTCCCGGACCAAACCGCTCTTCATTATCATCTGCTGTCTGTCGTACTGCCCTGTTGGCGCAACAAGGTTACGAGGCTGCTCCAAAAATGTGAACGAGCATTTGGTACTCATCAGGGGGGTTATCCAAGCTACCGCTCCACCATAGGAATCTCAAAGCGTCAGCATCCCTGGGGAGAACCTTGACCTGATGGAACATAGCTTCTAAGTCTGCTGTAAATGAGATTTCTTCCTCACGAAAGCGGATTAGTACATCAGTTAAACTATTCGCGAGGTCTGGGCCTTGGAACAACTGATCATTCAGGGAAGTGCCGTCGGATTTGGCAGCTGCGTCAAAAACCACACGGCATTTGTTGGGCTTGTTGACGTTGAAGACAGGATGATGCGGTAAGTACCACGTGATTCTGGATCTCTTGGTGGCCTCCTCAGGAGTCAGCTTTCTTGCATAACCCTTATTAACGTACTCCTCAATGACCGCTCTATACTTGGCTTCCAAGTCAGGATCACGGGAGAAACGCCTCTTTAGATGATGAAGTCTGGCTGCTTGAGCTGCAACCCTATTGAAAGGAAGGTTAGGGTCTTCCTGCTTCCAAAGTGAGCCAATCTGATAGTGGCCGTCGACCTTTGAGATAGTATTCTCGATAATCTTCATGGCCTTGTGATCCTCCACTGACAGATTTTAGAGACTGTTTCTCAGTTCCATAGACTCAACTCGCCAGAAGTCTTCGAGTTGACGACTCAGAGAAATCTCCTCACAAGAAACTTGGTTGAGGTTAAACTGGTACCTATCGCTACCGCTAACAGAACCACCGAGGATACTCCAGCCCAGGCAAGATCTTATTGCGAAAGGCTCGTTTGGGTCTCCTTTCCTGACTTCGAGTGGGACGAAGGCGTCCTAGACATTCGTGCCAATGAGGACAGACACTTTGCTCCTTACGACTTCAGGGAAAGGTACCTGACGTAGGTGTGGCCATTGTCCCATTCTCTTGCAAACCGAGACATGTTTGAGTGGAATGGCTAGATCTTTCACGGCCCAAGCGTTACGGGGGAATGATCTGCAATAGGATCTCGGAGGATTCCGCCATAGTTGCCGTAGCACACACGCTCGGGGTAGCGTTTTGACCATCGGGGGGATCTAGGGTAACAGCTGGAACTTCTGCGGCTTCAACGTTATTGGTTTGGTGAACAACGTTTCTTTCATGGCTGGGCCGAGAAAGATGCAACAGAGTATGATGAGGTCTGCCACATTCTGGTGTCTTGCAACGTGTTGGAGACTTGCACGATCTTGCAGAATGTTCAACAGAATTGATACAATTGAAGCAAATTCGCTTCGTCTTGACAAACTCGATTCTTTCATTGACAGGCTTCAACTTGAACGTTTCACAGCGGTAAAGTGGATGAGACCTGGTACACATTGGACAATGGACCCCCTTTTTGCCATCCGTTTTGACTGTAAGGTTACTGTTCTCGCTGTCCTTCTTCTGACCTTCGGTTGTCAGCGTGGTAAACCTGTGATCATTAGCATCATGCCTCTTGGAACTCGGAGGCTTTGTTTCGGCTGAAGAACTTGAGAAAAACGGATCGTTTGCTACATCAGCGCGATCGTTCAAGAAGTTAACAACGTCCCTAAAGGAAGGCATGATTTGCCCTTGATGTTCGAGCTTCTTCAAGTGTTCTCTGAATTTGGCTCGCGCCCACTTAGGTAATCTTAGAATCATTTTTTCAAGGTTGTCAGTGTACATTTCTCCTAGAAAGTTCATAGCTTCCAAGGTATCGTACATAACCTGAGCTGTATCTGCGTAACGCCGCAGGCCTCGTTTATCCTGAGGGGCTACGGCGGGGCCTTTCACCAAGGTGTCAACACATGCTCGCACTATCTTAAAGGGTTGACCAAAGCGATCTTGAAGAACTCGGAGTGCCTTCGTTAAGCCTCCTGGAACGGACTCGTACCTCTGCACGGCTAATAAAGCGGGGCCTTCGAGAAATTGCAACAGTCGGGCCATTTTCGTCGGTTCGTCTAAGGCCTTTGACTCCACCATTTGATGAAACCTCTGACGAAACATCGGGTAGTTTTCAGGGGACCCATCGAACTTGTCAACTTGCAGAGCCGGTAGACCATGGTCAGCATTCATTTTCTCCATGGTAGAGGCGATCATAGCAAGAAGGTTTCCGCTGACAGGCTGTAGAGTAGGCAAAAGGCGCTGTGAAGGGGCTGCAACGCTAGGGACGGCAGTATGATTATCACTTTGAACTGCAGCACTTAAACCGGTAGCCAGGAGATAAGGAGGAACCACAGAATCATGACTATGTGCAACACGCGTACCGGTAAGGTCAGCCGTATTAGCCGGAGCCGAAGACATTGGAGGACCAACTGGAAATGAAGACACGCGCGAAGACGTCTCTGGCAATCTAGGAACTTGCAAGGAGGAGGATGAAACCAAGGAAACTTGCGTGGACGTGGCTTGGGACACACCAACATACGGGAATGTCGCGGGAAACGCTGTTGGCTGGTTTGACACGACTGGGCGCGTGTAAACTTGCGTCGACGCAGGTGGAGGCGCAAACACGGCTGGAAGCGTGGGTGCTTGCGTGGATAGGGCTGGAAATGCATAAGCTCGCGTAGACACAGCTGGAAACGTGTAAGCTTGCGTGGAAACAGCAGGAAGCGTGTAAACTTGCGTGTTCTTGGGTGGAGACGTGTACACTCGCGCGGAAGCAGCTGGAGTCGTGTGAGCTTGCGTGTTCATAACAGGAAACGTGTAGACTTGCGCGGATGTAGGTGGGGTCGTTAATGAAGAGGTGTTAGAGGTTATCCCAAACGCCAACCCTGGTGGAACGCGAGTATGATGTGATAAAGAATTCGCGTTAAACATGAGCTCTGAATACTCGTTCTCGGCTAATTCGGCTTCTAAATTAGCTACTTCAGTCCTTTCTTTCGCTTCTGCGACGTCCTTTTCGGCCTCCAGCTTCACCATCTCCAATTCAAGCTGCTTCTGGTTCATTTCCATTTCTAAACGTTTCACTTCTCGATGGATCTTTTTCGTTTTTGTTTAGTTTGTTTCGCAGCTAGGGCAGCCTTGGCCGCTGCAGTTCTTTTGTCGCGAAGTCTTGCGCTTGCCTCACTAAGCCTTGAAGAAGCACGACTGCTTGCGGAGCGCAAAGATCTTGTTGGCGATACCATACCAAATTTGGCAAAGTCCTGAGATACTTGTTCGTTAAAATGTGTAGCGGCGGCGACTGTATATTCCTCGATCTTCAGGTCGTACTGGAGTTTTCTCGTTTCTCGAGTAACGTATTGCGTATCAATCTCATGAATTTCGATGCTATCTTCGTCCAGGAGACTTTTATATCGTGTAGTATTTTCCTGGAAATTACTCCACGCTTTGTCCAGAGTTGCCTGAACGCACTTAACTTTCGCTAGATTCGCGTAGTCGACGAGGAGAGCGTCAATTTGTAAGCAGGCTTTAGACATAGCCGAAACATATCCCGCACGCGACTTTCGTAGAGCCTGCAAAGCTTCTTGCATGGCTCCTTCTTGAAGAGAGCTGGACGTTTTCTTTTGTGAACTTGAGCGAGCGGCAGGGACTGTCGTCGCGTTCGCCATACCAACTAACTCATTTTGGAATTTACGATGGAGAGGCAGAGGGCCGACTTCAGACACAACTTAAAGCGAGATTCAATTAGTCCTGACAAGCAAATTTATTTGACTTTCCATAGGAGGAAGGTAAATTCCTAAAGATAAACATAAGACGAATTAATACAAATTACTAACCGAAGACGGCAGAAAACTAAGAGGAAAATACAAAACAGACGATAAACTAAACAGCTTACCAAAATGCTGGCAACGGGGTTCTGAGAACCGAGAAGTTAGAAGTGTACCGGACGATAAACTAGCACGAAATGAACATGAAGGGATAACACAAATATATACACAACGAAATTTACATACGACGCGAGAAAAAAAGCATGCAGAATGTGAAAAAATACATTAACATACGTTTTTTTTTTCCTCGGGCAACGTTACAAATTAGAGGTAAATGTAACTGTGGATTTTACACTCACTATGGGGGCCAACCAGACCTTGACCCCATACTCTAACTTTAATATTTATAAAACGGAGGTCCGAGAAGGTTGTAGTGTGGCGTAGGCCAGCGGAACAGACGGAATAGACAAACTATCAATTTTAATGTGTCGGAGCACCAGATTAACAACTGTTCAATTCAAAAGCAAAACTGATCAATGACCGATATTTGTGTTACTTCATGATCTCCATATTTGTGCTCCTCCAATAGACGCCAACATGGCTTCTCCACACAAAGCTCTATAGATTTAGCCAAAAAAAATTATCCGAATAACGCGCGTATAACAAGACGAATATGACTAAATCTTGGAGAGGTTATTAAAATATCATTTATCTATCATTTCCCATATTTGTAAATTCATTTAGTAATAGGTTTTGTATTTATTTTTGGTGGCATGATAGTGATAACCAACATTAGGAAACGCCAGGTTTTGAAACGTCCACACCCACATTACGCCGCTTCTCTGGCCATAAAGTCTTTAACATGTAAAATTTCCATTTTTTTTTTCATCGATCGAATGCGATTGTACTTGATATTGGCTAAATATTACTGCAAAAAGTTCTTTTTTTGCCAGCAAGCTACTAGAGGTACATGTATATTGAAACTTAAACGTTGAGAGTATAGTGTCATTTCGTTTTGTATTTTTCCATTCGTTTAGAGGCTTGAATGACAAAAACAACAACAACAAAAACAACAATAAACTTAGTGTAAAATGGGGTTGACTAGCCTACACGACTTCTACGATTCGTGACATTTGTATTGCAAGGTATGCTTTTAACGAATTTGCTTTCGAGGGACAAAATATGAAATTTACCGTGAACATGTTGCTTACTTGCATTCTATATTGTGACGCCAAGCCCGGCTTAGATTAGACCTGTTTGCAAGTACAGTAGGTAGATCCTTATCAAGGATATCATATTTGTTCTCCTACGATTTTCTTCGGAGACGCCGTAGCTTTACTTCGAGAAAGCTATACGTTTGTCTAGAGAGACATTCTTATGTTTCTTGCAGCTATCTGATCGAGCTTATATGTTTCTCTTGCTCGATGTATAGGTTTAATCCTCCTTTGGTCGTCATGGCACCACACGATTCAAATGTAGCTGTTTACGCGCACGTCTGTTGACTGTTTTGCGTGTTTTATATGCCATTGTTCGGCGTAGTTCTCAGTACTAAAATTAGATGTTGTAACAAGGCAAAAAGATAGTAAAGATTGAATCTAAAGTTACAGTAGTATTATCATACCATTTTTAAGGGTCTGCACTTCGGTCATTACAAAAATGTTTAGGGGTATTTCGACCATCATGTGAAAATTTAAGACCATTTTCAACTAGTGAAAAGAAAGGCATGATTTAATGTTGCAAACGCCTTTTTGAGTAGATTGGAGCTTACTTAGCTGATATCTACGCTGAAAATGTCAAAAATGTATACATAATGCGTTTTCATTTCTTATAGCACGATTAAAAATCTGCTCACGTACCAGTGATCTGATGAAAAATCCATCCTTGGGAGCGCACGAGAAACTTTCTTCCATGACAGTTCCTCCCCAAATCTAGTCCCTCGCTGAGGTGTTCGCACGTTCCAGATCTTGGCTCGAAGTTGTAAGAAACGCAATCGTCAGATGTTGTACAAGCAATGAGGCATTGCATCCAATCCCCAGCGTTAAGTCTTTCGATAACTGGACCGACCAAGTACTTATCTCGATGCGTGGTACGCGATTCAACCCGATGTACTTGAATGACACAGACATTTAGGAAGAAAACAAAACTTAACATTTTCAGCTGAAATGTTAGTATTCTCATCCGAAAAACAGCGCTATGGCCAACGATTAAATGATATCGGTTTAATCAAATTAATTCTTCTCCGGATGCAAAGCCGAATATTTATCTTTTGACTAAAAGATCAATCAAGTAGACGCCTTAAGCAACAATCTGTCAATTTTAGAAACTTAAGTCGGATGCTTAGTCGCTCTAATATAGTCTCGATCTCCGGCATGGAGGCGGTTTTGAGGTAATCGTCACTTTCGAGTTCAGCACTTTTAGAGCGCTCTCATTTGTTCAAAATCAGCTGCATGAGCAGTGCATGCATGCATGGTGTGGATCACGTCCAACAGCAGTCATCTAAGAAGAGAAGCGACGTCTTCACGATAGATAACAGAACAGGGGCAAGTGAGGACTGAAAAAACTGAAAAACTAAGTATTTTTTTTCGCGTTTTCTACATTAGTTTTTGATACAAAAAAAGGATCTTTTAAACATAATGTACAGCTGACAAAATACTTTCAGATTCGACAACAGTTTCTGTTCCACAAATGGTATTTTTTTACTAATGCTCAATGCAAACAGTGACAAATGCACATTTTTTCATTCAAAAAAGGAACTCTTAAAAACAATGTACAGCCGACAAAATACTGCAGATCGAACAAGAGTTTCCGTTCCACAAATGGGTTTTTTCACTAATGCACAATGCAAACAGTGATAAATGCACAATTTCGAGATCTTAACTTGACAGATTGCTATAAGATATTTAACCTTTAGGAACAAGCAAGAGAGGATGAGAACACATCCCCCATAAATGAGAGGTTATTTTAGGCATGCAAGTCACCCAGTTGGTCAGTTTAATTGACGTAGTAAAAGGTACTGCTTGGTTTTGTTAATTAAATATGCCTAAAAAAAAAAAGAAAAGAAAACTGCACCTGGATTTTCTTAGAGCAATTCGTACGAAAAGGAGAACTAACTATTTGGCGCTTTGAAAGAGCTTTCCAAAAAGATATTCCTCGCTTTAATCTGTTCAGTTATTTTCTAGAAACGACTTTCGAGCGTGTTAGAATGCAGTTCTTATTAGCAGCCATGGCATCCCATGTGAATTAATCAGTTATGCAGAGAAATGACTTACACCTTTTGCTGTTCATTTACAGAAAACAAACATTCATTTGTGTCCAAATTTCTTTCATTATGGTCATTAAACTCTCATTAACACCAATATGGCCTTCATTTGCGCGTAAGGAACGTTCAAGAAAAACATATACATATGCATTAACATTCAAAATCATCAAAAGGAAAACAATACCTTCATTTGACATTCATTGACTGTAAATGTATTTTCATTTTGGTGGAAAAAAAATTCGTTGTCACGAAACGACAATCATTTACACTTTACGACATTCAGTTTTCAACAAAAGACTTTCAATAACACAATTTGCATGAGAACTAACATTCAATTGCATTATTATGCAACCATATCCATGAAGGTAACAATCTTTAAAGCGGCGAGACAAACATTACAGCCATAATAACATTTATTTTTGAAAGATAGAAGATCAAATTCGCTGAACGATTTATCCTTCAATTGCCTCACTAGTAAATAGTAAATAGTCTTCGTTGACATCTTCAAAAGCCCTGACTATCCTTTCGCGGTGTTCAAATGCGATTCTATTTCTTCGTGGCATTTCTGGACAAATCGAACTGTCACTACATGTACATGTACATGTATGTCACACGGATACTGTAGTGCGCCCTCTGAGTTGTACGCAAAAAGTTTCGTAAGTGGCCGAATTTATATCTGCAAGGGGAGGATTGTGAAATTATGATTTGAAAAAAGTACATATGGTCCCTTGTTCTATAATCAAATTTTCGAGGAAAATTGGGCGAGATATCTCTGTGCAAAAGAATTACGCTAATGAGCGATTGTTTTCTCTTAACGTTAGGTGAAAACACGGTAATGTATGTCTCACCGCATTTAAGATTGTTACCTTCATGGATATGGTTGCATGATAATGCAATTGAATGTTAGTTCTCATGCAAATTGTGTTATTGAAAGTCTTTTGTTGAAAACTGAATGTCGTAAAGTGTAAATGATTGTCGTTTCGTGACAACGAATTTTTTTTCCACCAAAATGAAAATACATTTACAGTCAATGAATGTCAAATGAAGGTATTGTTTTCCTTTTGATGATTTTGAATGTTAATGCATATGTAAATGTTTCTCTTGAACGTTTCTTACGCGCAAATGAAGGTCATATTGGTGTTAATGAGAGTTTAATGACCATAATGAAAGAAATTTGGACACAAATGAAGGTTTGTTTTCTGTAAATGAACAGCAAAAGGTGTATTTTCGAAGTACTGTCCTGCCCAACGCTTTAATTTGAAAGTGCTTTCCAAAGAGGCCTCTTTTGATCCAAACAGTGCGGTATAATTTCGGAGAAGCAGTTTTTTTCGCCATGGACATGCCAACTCTGATAAATATTTCACAGCGTTTTCGAAATTTAAGTATGCAGACAACTGCATGAGATTTTCGAAACGAAATTTCTAACAAACGATGAACAAATAATTAAGGTGTCTTGCTCTTCGACAAATCTATCGAAACACAGGAGCTAAAAAAAAACCTCGTATTTTTACTTGTTTTCAGCTTTAATAAGGGGAGATCCACATTTCATAACTCTCGATAACAAAACGTTTACATTCAACGGACCTGGTGAGAACACAGTAGCTGCTGTTGATGACGGAAAGCGCATACTAAGAGAGCCAGCGGTAGAGGCCTGGGAACAGTGTTTTCAGCAACTGCTGCCAAAGAAGTGAACATGTCTGCACTGGACAGAAGAATAAACACTAACGGTAAACCTGGTCTTGTTTTCTTAATTTACGCGTGGATGAGGGATTGAATTGCTACTTAAATGTTAGGTAAAAATTGAAATAATATTTTGATATAAAGTAAAGCCTCTCAAGCCCAGTTGAAGCAAGTTTAAACAAGTTTCCGTACTGATCTGAGGTGGCTAGGAGTATTGCTACTTCCCCAGGATGGGATGTTATTCCATCACAGGTTACTCACGAGCATTCTGTCAGGTTGCCTCAACAAGTCGCTTGTACTCATTTATTCTCTTCAGTTAAATGAGGCACTCTGGGCGTTCAAAAGTGTCTTGCCCGAAGAACGCAACATTATGTCCACGGCCAAGGCTGGAACCAAGACCAATCGATCCGGAGTCTAGTGGACAAACTATAAGGCTACCACACATACCACACTTGAATTGAAGCAGTCTTATTTTGGATTTGTTTTTGTTGATTTTTGTTTCCAAATCAACGAGGAAAGCCTTTCTCCAAAAGAGCTTGATGGCAAGCAGTGTATTAAAATTTTTGTCAACATTACTAATGTCAACGCCCGGACTTTCCGAATACAACATCCTGGACTTCAAAACTGAAGTTAAGGAAGGTAAAGGATGCTGGGAAGGTTTTTATTACAATTACCTTTTTAAGTGGTTGAGTGGCATATTACGCAATTGAGAATACTTATGTGATATAAGGCCGGCGTGCCACCTTCACCGATTTTTGATGCTGGCGGGACTTCAGACGCGATGTTTGACGAGTTAGCTGAAAGGCCTCTGATGAGTCTCTTGGCAGGGACGAAACATACGTATGTAAGACTAGCCATTGTAAAATTCTCACACTTCTATAATGATATTGCTTTTAATTCATATTATAATTAGTGCTAAAAAATATACACAAAAAAACTCTTGCTGTTCTACTAAACTTGTTGCAACAGTGGTCCTGACGTTGTGGCCCTGCCATGGTTGAAATGGTTTAGATAATAACAAGATGCTTATAAGAAAGCTTAAAAACGCGATGTGAAATTTAAATTGCATTATCTGGAATCGACAGAAAACAGTTCTGTGATGCAGCGGTAGCCAAAGAGTAGCAACACAATAACTGTAATTACTGGCAAAACCAGAAGAAGGAACCACTCGCATTTTTCCTTTGTGACATGTTGACCGTGGGAATTAACTGTTTAATTTTACTAGCTTTTCCATTTGATTAATCAAAATGTCTGAGATCGATAAAAACAAGTGCAGTCTAGCCAGAAACTGCAACCCAGTAACTGTCTATCTACTGAAAAAAGTCTCAACCGAGCAGTGAACAGACCATAACTACAGCTAATTCGCATCACCTTGGTCGCGCGGTTAATTAAAAGCTTAGCTAGTTTCAAGTGTTGTATTGTGAAGTTATTGGATACGACGTCTTGTTTCTTCTACTTGCTGTTTCCAACCGAGTAAACTTTACGACCGTTCAGCGGCTGCAGAGGTCTGTAATTGTCGCACATAAGACCAGGAAAACGACCATGGCATGATCTCAGCTTCCTAAACCGTCTCAACTGAAAAAAGATCACATTGAATATATTACAACCTGTTTTCAAATCTTTAGCAGTTGTACATGTGAAGTACAAATTCTTCTATTGAGTATGACGATCTTGTTTAGAAATCCTCGACAACTCTTAGCTTACTGAACAGACGAACTTAATGCTAATCAAGAACGCTGATGCCATTTTTGTCAGACACGACACTGTATCAATAATCCTTTATAATGGATATGGATTTATGTTCGTAATAATGCTTGGTTTTCCTTTATTCAGGCGCGTATCAAATATTGTTCAGTAGTGTTTCAGGTCTGTGACTAAGATTATCAACAACTGAAATGAGCAAGATAACATGTACTCACCTGATACTTCGAGGTATCAAGTTTGGGTTTCAGAACCAACCACTTCACTCCTTCAGTACAGGGAGGGGTTGTAAAGGACCCCTTGTAGTGGTAGTAGTCTGGTAGTATCACCACCTTCTTGTTGTTGTTCCATTTGTTGGAAAGGAACCCCATCAAACGGATACCGTCAGACTTACACACTTCCGTGCTCGTCCCTGTGTATATAATCTTCTGTTTAGCGGCAAGTTGTGACCGTTAGCTAATTTCTCCTCACATAATCAATACATAATGAGCTAAGCATTGAGCAAAGATTAAAGGAGGGAGAGTATTTTTTCGACTTACAGTCAAATTTTCCCAACTTCTTCCTTTATATATAAGTAGTTCAATAATCAATAATAATTGTTTATTTTTTGTGATAATAGTCAGAGAGATTTTGAACATCAAGAATTATGATATTTGTTGGCTTGCTAACAAACATAACGAATTATACTAATAGTAATCCAAGATTGTGAGTGCACTTTAATATATTTATCTTATGATTTCTATAGCTGACAACCGAGGTTTTACAGATGGATATATCAGACCTAACAAATTATACAACAAAATCTATGGTCATTAATAATTCGTTTTTTTTTTCGTGTTTAGATTGTGAATGAAAATATTTGCTATTTGTCAGTAAATGTTGGTAGTCAAAACTTTGGTATCTTGTCGTTAGCAGTCAATATTTGTCCCAGACACGGAAAGGCAAAGCCAGATCTTTTTACACGCAGCATCTCACAGGTGAAAGCAACGGAAAAGCAGGTATAAAGGTATATTTAACAATAGAAGATGGAGTGTGCATTATTTTCTCAAAAACTTGGAAATACCATCTTCTATTTGGTTCAGATTAGAGTATGAAAAAGCAAAAATATTCACATCTGAGAAGGGGCGGTGATTGCGCTGGCAACACAACATCCGGGACAAAGCAAATAGATTGCACGCTGCCGTGCGTCTGTTCAGTAATTGATCACAGATGACATGAAAATGTGGTGAAAACAAACATGTGTCACTCATGTTCTTACCACGGTGACGTCTGTTGTGATCTGTTACTGAACAGACTCATGGCAACATGGAATGTATCTGATTTATATCATTAAGAAACAAAAACAAAACAACGTCTATAACAAAGTCTATGTATTCTCCACCTGATCGAATAAGAACCAATCAAAATGGATCAATGATTAACAATTATTACAGATTAGGTCGGTTCTAATGTTTGCAATTTTCGCGGTTTTTTCCTCGATCCTCAAAAGAAAGTTCCCGCGAACCGAAATTATATATGCAGAAATTCCATGTAGAATCTTGCCGGTGCCATTTATTGAAAACGCCTCTTTCGTTTGGAAACAAAACTATGAAATTAGAAACAAAACGTTGAGAAATAAGACGATCCCATCCACTGCATGAGGAATCAGTCACACTAGGGCAAGATGTAACTGTACCTTATTTTAGATCTCTGCATGTTCTTTTGCTTGACGATTGCATGTAGTCAAATAAAAAAACGAAAATGTCTTCCTGAAAATCGCAAAAGTTGATGCCTAGCGAGAGCATCGCGTAGAATGCCTATTGTTCTCGGGACATTTACTTGCAGTCGAATAAAAATTATAGGTCTGTAATATTAGCAGCGAAGCGTAAACAGGGACGCTCTGATTGGTCAAAGATCACGTACGCTTTCCTCCGAAGGGAATACTGCCTTAGCTCATTAACTTGTCAAGGCGGGGCTAAGAAACAAAGGCCTCGAAAGTTATTCTTTATTCTATTGTTTCCGATATCGCGTATTTCAAGCTGGCTATTTCAAGCGTTGGACTTGTAATGGATATTTGCATCCGATTTTTACCATAGGCCATTACATGTATCCGGGTTTTTCGTACCAACGTCTTTTCGTACCACCCATTTTCGTACCACCTACATACACGTTCGTACATGTTCGTACCACATAAACATACATTCCAAATAGCACAGATTTAGACTATCTGATAGTCTAAATGAGATTTTAGATGTATAGCATGGTTTTGGTGTGATTTCTTTACGTAAAGGATATCACAGAAGAAGTTCCGGAGAATAATTATCCACGGAATAACACTCTTATCTTCACGCGAGCGAATTATTCTGTGACAAAAACTTCGAAGATTGTTGTCACACAATAACTCGTTCGCCTCTTCGAAATTTTTCAGTAATTGGCGATGTTTCCCTTACTTTATTCGCCTTGAAATCCCCTAAAACTTTGCTAGGAATAAAAATAATTGTTTCTTTGCTAAAGATCTGGTCTTGAAAGCCGAGCTTCTCAAAAATATCTGACTGATGCCACCAGTCTTCACGCTGTTGTTGTCACATAATAACTCGCTGGCCTCTTTGAAGTTTTTCAGTAATTGGCGATGTTTACCTTACTTTATTCGCCTTGAAATCCCCTAAAACTTTGCAAGGAATAAAAAAAATTGTTTCTTTGCTAAAGATCTGGGCTTGAAAGCCGAGTTTCTCAAAAAAATCTGACCGATTGACACGAGTCTTCACGCTGTTGTTGACAATAACTTGCTCGCCTCTTTGAAGTTTTTCAGTAATTGGCGATGTTTACCTTACTTTATTCGCCTTGAAATCCCCTAAAACTTTGCTAGGAATAAAAATAATTCTTTCTTTGCTAAAGATCTGGGCTTGAAAGCCGAGTTTCTCAAAAAAATCTGACCGATTGACACGAGTCTTCACGCTGTTGTTGTCACACAATAACTCGCTGGCCTCTTTGAAGTTTTTCAGTAATTGGCGATGTTTACCTTACTTTATTCGCCTTGAAATCCCCTAAAACTTTGCTAGGAATAAAAATAATTCTTTCTTTGCTAAAGATCTGGGCTTGAAAGCCGAGTTTCTCAAAAAAATCTGACCGATTGACACGAGTCTTCACGCTGTTGTTGTCACACAATAACTCGCTGGCCTCTTTGAAGTTTTTCAGTAATTGGCGATGTTTACCTTACTTTATTCGCCTTGAAATCCCCTAAAACTTTGCTAGGAATAAAAATAATTCTTTCTTTGCTAAAGATCTGGGCTTGAAAGCCGAGTTTCTCAAAAAAATCTGACCGATTGACACGAGTCTTCACGCTGTTGTTGTCACACAATAACTCGCTGGCCTCTTTGAAGTTTTTCAGTAATTGGCGATGTTTACCTTACTTTATTCGCCTTGAAATCCCCTAAAACTTTGCTAGGAATAAAAATAATTCTTTCTTTGCTAAAGATCTGGGCTTGAAAGCCGAGTTTCTCAAAAAAATCTGACCGATTGACACGAGTCTTCACGCTGTTGTTGTCACACAATAACTCGCTGGCCTCTTTGAAGTTTTTCAGTAATTGGCGATGTTTACCTTACTTTATTCGCCTTGAAATCCCCTAAAACTTTGCTAGGAATAAAAATAATTCTTTCTTTGCTAAAGATCTGGGCTTGAAAGCCGAGTTTCTCAAAAAAATCTGACCGATTGACACGAGTCTTCACGCTGTTGTTGTCACACAATAACTCGCTGGCCTCTTTGAAGTTTTTCAGTAATTGGCGATGTTTACCTTACTTTATTCGCCTTGAAATCCCCTAAAACTTTGCTAGGAATAAAAATAATTCTTTCTTTGCTAAAGATCTGGGCTTGAAAGCCGAGTTTCTCAAAAAAATCTGACCGATTGACACGAGTCTTCACGCTGTTGTTGTCACACAATAACTCGCTGGCCTCTTTGAAGTTTTTCAGTAATTGGCGATGTTTACCTTACTTTATTCGCCTTGAAATCCCCTAAAACTTTGCTAGGAATAAAAATAATTCTTTCTTTGCTAAAGATCTGGGCTTGAAAGCCGAGTTTCTCAAAAAAATCTGACCGATTGACACGAGTCTTCACGCTGTTGTTGACAATAACTTGCTCGCCTCTTTGAAGTTTTTCAGTAATTGGCGATGTTTACCTTACTTTATTCGCCTTGAAATCCCCTAAAACTTTGCTAGGAATAAAAATAATTGTTTCTTTGCTAAAGATCTGGGCTTGAAAGCCGAGTTTCTCAAAAAAATCTGACCGATTGACACGAGTCTTCGCGCTGTTGTTGTCAGACAATAACTCGCTGGCCTCTTTGAAGTTTTTCAGTAATTGGCGATGCTTACCTTACTTTATTCGCCTTGAAATCCCCTAAAACTTTGCTAGGAATAAAAATAATTGTTTCTTTGCTAAAGATCTGGGCTTGAAAGCCGAGTTTCTCAAAAAAATCTGACCGATTGACACGAGTCTTCGCGCTGTTGTTGTCAGACAATAACTCGCTGGCCTCTTTGAAGTTTTTCAGTAATTGGCGATGTTTACCTTACTTTATTCGCCTTGAAATCCCCTAAAACTTTGATAGGAATAAAAATAATTGGTTCTTTCGTTTAAGCAAAACAACTGCGCGCTGGTCGGTTCCCGTGCTGTTCTCTTTGTCTGCGTATCACAAGCTTTTCGTTCGCCTTTCTTCCGTTTCGTCGTGCTTTGGACGTGTTGCGTCTTTCTCCAAAACCGTCTGATGCTTTCGGCCAACGCTTTTCCTACGCGCTCTCCAGCAGATTCTGTCAATCGATAGCCAAGAGGCAGAATACTTAATTGCAGAAGCGCAAACACTGTGTTCGGCTGTCCACAAACTTCTCTCCATCTCCAAAGAGCTTCGCCATTCAGTTGAAATTGAAATATGCCATTGCTTTCATTGACGAACGGAGTTACTATGTTGATCAGCAGGGGATGGATCGGGGTTTCGAAGAGCTCTGAAAAGAGCTCCCGATCACTTACGATTTCGCTTTCCATGTTCATTGAGCAACAGGTTTTCGAATGAATCAGCTGCGCCGACAGCATACTTTTGAAATTCGCGGTAATGAATATTTCAGTTACAGTCAAGTGGTTTTCTTGAATGGGTATTGTTTAGTTTTGACAGCCATTGTTATACAGACGTGTGCTTAAGACAATAGCTCTTCCATCGAAGACGCGCCATTTTCAAATGCAACTCCAACAAGAAGTTTTCAAACTCAAAAAGCTACAGGTTCCTGTGGACCGATTTTCAAATTTGAAACGGGTTTTGTTTCAGTAAAAAGCCATCTTTCATTTGCCGTGCGTGAAAATTAGGAAGGCCGGTTTAGATGGTCTGAAAATTGCTTCTGAAAACGGTCCCCATACAAAAAATGGCCAATTTTTGCCCATTTTCAAGAGCAAAAAGCTACTCCTTATACCTCATAGATCAACTTACTTAACGGCTTAAATTGAAGATTCAACCTTCTTCTTCAAACAGCCGCGCGTGAAAGTTGAAGTTTTAACTCCTGGAAACCAGAACAGTAAGTTTTATCAACGCTATTGGGCCAATTTGGACCCTTTCTTCTCTTAATCAGGGCATTTCACGACACGCAAACATTCAAATTTGCCGCTTCGCCGGTCATGAATAATTAATAATGTCCAGGCATTCTACCCGATGGAATCTTTTCTTTACAATCGCAAAACTAAATCATTTCTGCATAATACCAAAACTCGCCGATCTGCAAAATTAAACTCCCGCAAACATTTCGTGCCATACGGAATATGGAGTAAAAGTATTGCACGGTCAGCTCAAATTTAGGGCATATAGCAGCTATATTCTAAGAATCGAAGTACGACTCGTTATATAGGAAAACGTAAAATGTACTCACAACTTACCACTATAAATGATGTTCGGTAGCAGTTTTGCAAACCTTCCCAAAGTCGGGTTTCCTTTAGAAGAAACCTAAAATAACAAACAATACGCACTGAATAAAGCATTACTTTAAGGACGGTGCCTACATTTGTTAGTGCGCATACTTTCTGCGCATTACGCAAGGCATGATTTAAGCGCCATGCGCGCGCTGGGGTTGACATTGACTCAATAAACTACGCTACCAAGTACACGACTAAAAGAAAGCAAGATTTTTCCGTGTGACCAAATCAAGTTTAATGAACCCGTACTTAAACCAGGAACACCAAAATAGCAGCTTTTCGCGAACCATTAAATGTTAACGTCTTCCAGCTGAAAACCTATCTGTTATCTGTCCAAAAGTACACTGAAATCCAACTGTAAACATGCACCTGCAGATGGAGTAGTGCGCGCGCAAAACAAGTGCGAAATACGCAAATGTTTTACTTACAGGGGAGGTGACAGGAAAAAATGTAGCGGGCACCGTAAAAGGTTTCAAAAAAGATAAATAACTTTAAAAAACGCGTGGTTACCCCACATTTTATGTTATGAAATGGAAGTGGCAAGCCTATTGAACACGTGATTAGTTTCTGGTTGTGAGCAAAAGGTATTTAGACTTTATTTTGGCTGAACCAGAGGAAGGCTGTCAGAGACGATAAAAGCGCTGTTGCAACGATTTTGTTATTAAAAACAAACCAAAAATTGTTTTTATGTTACCATTTACCATGCAGGTTTGAGAACTTGATAAACGTGTTTGCTTTTCTGTTTGTGAAGGCGAATTCAAAGGAAATCTGTGAAGAAATATCCTTTCCATCTTTTTTTCAGAAAATGCTGATGTCACCATTTTTGTTGAGATTCAAGGCTAATTATCTTGAAAAAATGCGTGGCTACCCCCATTTTTCTTTGCGGATTCCAATAGCCCTTGCAAAGATCTACTTTTTCCGCGTGGTCCTAAGCTGGCGCAAAAACCTTTGTATCTAGTAGGCACCGTCCTTAAGACTAAACTCGTTCTAACTTTCTGATGGTGAACGGTTAATTTCTTTGAATTCATTACAATTTGCATTTTCTTTTAGAAAAAGACAACCGTTTGTGTATTTTCAAATAAAAGTAAAATGCTATTTATTTAAAAGGGTGACTAAACAGAGAAACCTTCACCACCCGCAATCGAAAAACAAAAAGAAACAATTTCAAAAATGGCACAGAGAAACCTTCGCCACCCGCAATCGAAAAAGAAAGAGGGAAACAATTTAAAAAAGGGCACTACAACACTACTGCACAATGGTTGGAAAAGTTTTGGGGCCCCCGCTTTAAAAAGAGTCCCGGATCTGCCAAAGATTATCAATGTTTATGATAAGCAATTCATCATATAAATGAATCTTTTTGGTATAACTAATCGTACCTTTTTGTACCTTACAGTGACTTATCAGGCGAGTGTGATCGAGCCATGGTTCCTACTTTGGTGACAAGCAGCCCAGCCAAAATACCCATTAATCAAAAGTGCCTAATATGCCTCCGGAACCGTACCAAAAATGTGCGATTAGGCTCTTAATGTTCCCAGTTTCCGCCAGTATCAGTTCATTGACTTGACATCGCAAGATATTGGGATAGCAAGGTAAAGGTAAAAAGTCTGCGTACGAGCTAAGTGGCCCATCAGGCCGGAGCTTATCTCAGTTTCTGTAGCATGAAGCGACTAGGACTATTTCTATTTCCCCCTAAAATGGATGCTACAGTGTAGTTCATCGCAGGGTTACCACCCAGCATTAAGTTCGCCGGTACCCATTTATAAACCTGGGTGGAGAGTGGCACTGTGAGAGTAAAGTGTCTTGCCCAAGAACACAACACAATGTCCCAGGCGAGGGTTCGGACCCAGACTGCTCGAACGGGAGACGAGCGTACTAAACATGAGGCCACCGCGCGTCCCAGACGCTCAATATTCTACTTTTAAAATCTCTTTACAATTTTACTCGAGCGAAAATTACTATACTTGGAAGCGACCATATTAGGTCAGTGAGTTAATATCGCAGGACAACAGGACAGTTAAACACAGCTTCTGATTGGCGAATTGCAAATTTGAGTACGGTAAATACGGATTACAGTAGATGAAGAGAATAGAAAGGTTATGTTTATGTTACCTTAAGCCAGAGGGCTATGACTGCATATCTGCCTGAATTTTCAAACACCATATGGAGCTTGGAGGAAAAGAGAAGTAAAAAGACAAAGCTGTTATTGTATAAGGTCGATATAAAATTCATCGGGGTTTTCAAGAAGAACAAGTTTTTAAAATTAGCGAATAACGTTTATCTTGCTACGGTTATAATAACTGAAGAAAACCACAGAGAAGACGCTGTCGTTTAACAAAAAATAAATGGAAAACTA
This sequence comes from Orbicella faveolata, assembly GCF_042242905.1. Lineage (NCBI taxonomy): Eukaryota > Metazoa > Cnidaria > Anthozoa > Scleractinia > Merulinidae > Orbicella > Orbicella faveolata. Next base: position 28,888,545 of record NW_028301552.1, read on the forward strand.
AGAGGTAGCGTTACTTTAGAATTATTGACTGTAGATGCCTTACTACAGTAGTGAAGTGAACTGATGAGGAACTGAACTGATGTACTATATGTATGATATAATAGAAACAAGTTCAAAATCACATATGGCCTAAAACTAAAATTGGCCTAGTGTCGTTACCTCGCCAGCAAACGGCTTCTTGTTTAGAGTGTGCTCAGATCCGCGGTCGTTTTCACAGCCAAAGTGAAAATGGAATTGGTTTAGTGTGTAAGTGGTATCTCCCAGGGGACCCCCTGTGATTTCAGCTGTTCCCTGTGACTTGTCAATGGTTAAAGTAGGAGAGTGACCAGTATTTTCCAGCTTCCCAGAGACCAGGCCCCCCGGGTTGTCGAACGTTATTTTCAGATCACGATAGTTCTTGTTTACCACTTTACTTGTATCGATGTTAATTGGGGATTGGTTGTTAAGGCCGCAGTCCTCCCATCCCTTGTGCCAGTCCGGTGGGCCATACACTATGCCATTCACTATAGAGAATATATGAAATTATAATCCATCAAATATTTTCGCTCGCACGCGATTGGTCTAAACAGTTCCTCGAAAACAGTCTTCGCTTCGCTCTCGGAAAACTGTTCGCTTCTCGGAACAGATAATGTCCGCGGAGAAATATCCGAGAATATTTTCGCGCAAAAAGGAGGTTATTGTTTATATATACTATAGAAAAAAGGTCTGGATTCAGGAAAACAGTGTTGAAGAAAATCTTGCCCTGCTGAAGCTCTTTTTTCCGAAAGTTGACGATATAAAAATTCAACGAAATGTCAGTCATAAATTGATATTATAAAAGAAAATGACTTACAGTCATGTTTTTGCAAGAGAAAGACAACGAATGAGAAAGAAAAGAATGTTGGCAATGCCAGGAAGGTTAATTGTTAACTGAACTTCCCTTGCGAAGAATTTTTTTTCGGAAATTGCACGTATCCCTACCTAATCGTAAAAAAAGAACATTTAATATTTTGTTCTCGCACGTCTTTGACTGTCAGGCTAAAAGCCTACCTTAATTGGTAATTACAGAATAAGAATACCAGCTGCCAACTGATGAGATGAAGTAATATATCAGAAAACGAAAGACTGTGTTTGACCACACAGAGAAGGTAGTTAAAAATACGACGAACTGCGAGGAGTTTGGAAATGTGGTCAAACACTGTCTTGGGTGTTTAATATATATTCTAAATCGAAACTAAAACTTAGGAGAAAACAGATAAATAAAATCATCAAAATCTGTGCTAATAAAGATCAGATATCCAAACACCGTCACGGTCATGATTTTCCTTGTTTGAACTTGATGAATTATTCAGGCGTTTGAGAATGAGAATACTAACATACTAACACCTTTTTCCACACTGAAAGAAAACTGACCAGAGACCGAGAAACAGGTTGAAAATTCAATGTAGGCTAACTTCGAAATCTTGAAAAAAATTCGGCTTGGTACTGGGGGCTAGATGACAAAAACAAAGGAAACTGATTTCGTTGATTTGTGTTCTCTAAGCCTTACTATCAAGCTAAGTTTATTTTCGTAGATCAAAACAAACTCATTAAACTGCGCCAAAGTGGTGCTAAAAATCTAAAGGACCGATGCATCGTATAACATTGACAGATTTCCGTGACAATAATTCGCTACGCATGATAAAATATGAGCGTACTTGTTGATTACCTTCTTGTGTTGTCTCTCCGTAGCCAAACTGAGGATAAGCTACAGCAAAACAATGATAATGAAACAATATTCAGGGCATGAAACAGGCATTAACACAAATTATTTCAAACTGGTTATCCTAATTAGATGACTGTTGGAGAAGGCTCGACCCAGTGGTTAGGGTGCTGGATTTGTAAACCGGGGGTCCCTGGTTTAAATCCTTCTCTCCGACGCTGGATAGATTTGGGTTTGATGGTCCACACTGAAAACAAAATAGCCAACTTGTGAACCTTCAACCAGTTGGGATTTTAAAAAAAGTGTTCGGTCATATTTACAATATTTGCTGTTTTATTTATAGTGTCCCGAATTAGCTTAGCGATGCTAAATATCATGAAACTGATCACGTTTGTAACCTACAGAGATTTAAATGAAACAGAACTTTAAGTCCGAAAGTTGATGTCTTACTGTGTCGACGCTTGATTATACCAAGCATTAGGTAATGCAGGAACAGTGACCATGACATCCCTGTGTGCAAATAAAGTCACAATATTACAACAGTGATAAAAGTGTAATTATATAATACTAGTGTAAGAAAATTGTAGAGTCGACTGTCGACCGATCAAATCAGTCTCGGAACTTCCAAAGAATGATATTGTTCAAACAAGAAAAAACAGAAAGTGTAAATTTTCTTTAAATGTTCGTTTGACACAATATTTCCTCGCACATACCATAGTTAATTGAGGAAAATGGTTAGAAAACTTGGCAAAGCTCTTTGTTGTATGTATTTGTTTGTTATTTTGGGGTTTGACCCTTCACAAAACCTGGCAATGACAGAAGAAAAAAACAAAAAACAAAAACAAAAACAAAAGATGCGCAGTGCCTACCTTCCAGCATAAATCTTAGTCTGCTTGATTGCTTCTTTGATGTTAATGTAAATCCCCTGAAATAAAACTGTCAATAGATTTTTGTTCAAACTTTGTTCACTGAACATTTATCATATGAGAACTTTAATTATAAAATAAAAATGGGGGTGCCCATGCTCGTAAAGGAGCAGTCAGGCATTGAAAATATCCCATTATGGCATTATTTAACAAGAACGCATTACAAGTTATTGTAAAATCTCTGTGAGTCCAGAGTCATGAAAACACGCCTCAAACTACAGTCAATTCTTGTGTCGGACACAAATAAACTTTTCAGTTTGATTTTGACAGACAGCTGAATCTTTGTTAAAATATTGGAACCAAATTGCTCGCCACGGCTATCAAACTACAAAATAAAAAAGACTACAGTGCAGCTGCTATTTTGCTTATTTCTTCAATTTTCAGCAATAGAAATCAGATCAGTCTTCTCTCACCCAAAGCTAATGATTAGTTGATTAAAAGGACTGGAAAAAAAATTGAAGTGCCCGAGCTCGTTAGTGAGCTATAGCCATTTTTCAACTGACAGCACTCAAAATCAAGGCAAATCCGTCATGTTTTCAACGTGCGCGTGCACGAACGCGCACTAGTGACGCCATAAATTATGCGCAGTAAGGATGCACAATACAAATCCTCGCGCTAATCCTCCGTAGGAAAAAGATGGCGACTGGTACATTTACCTATAGTTCTTAGCGCACGAAAACCGAAACGTTCATAAAAACGTAGAGAAACGTTATAAAATCTTCACACCTAGGCTAGTTAATATCCTTAGTACAGGGACAAAATATTGCAATTATAAGGCTTTCTTTGTGCCTTTTGGGCTGTGTTAGGTTTGCGAGGCATTGTGGTAAAGTGTACAGCCGCCATCTTTTTTCCTACCGTGGATTGTTTCTACGCATCCTTACTGCGCACGCGAATTCACACGCCACGTCATGCATCGAGGGCGCGCGCTAAGTACTAAAATAAACAATGACAGGGCAGATGGCCATTGCTATAGCTTTTCTTGGATTTAACGATCTTGGACGTTCGGTGACCCCTACTTTTCTTTCCAGAAACAGAATTTATTTACAATTATCTCCACATTGTCCAAAAATGAACAAAAAATAATTGTGCAAAGTTAAAAAAAAAAATCCAATATTTCTGTCCAAGGGACATCGAGTCCTGCCATCTTGCGACTGCAAGGCGCCTGAAACTATGGTCGCTAAATGCTAACTTGTTCTTTTAAAGAACCTCACCAATTGACTAAATTCACATAATAGGTCTACTTAATATTTGGCAGAGAACATTTCTCTTCAAAGATGTAATTGCAATGTTTTGCGCTTACAGACACTGTGGCCTTATTCGCTAATTTTTCGCCATTTTTTTTACATTTCTGACATAACTAACTCATCATCTCACAGTGGTAAAAGTTTCAGAAAAAAATCAACGTTGGGAAATTTTCGCGCGAACGTCCTTATCCGGCCTTCCTAACCATTTCCCTCTATTAACTATGTAGGTGCGATCTAATTAAAGGTCTCCCCGCTGGCGGAGAAACAGGCAGAAAACAAAAACTTCAAAAATTGCATAGTTCCTGTCAGATTTGCAATTCAGTTTCATTTAAAATACAGTCAGGAAGGATAACTGCATGTGTTTGTAATCAGCTACTAATTTCGACGTGAGTTAAATACCAACCCTGATTGTATTACTCAGACAGAGTTAGTTTCATGTCCCCACTACTCGTAAGTAATTAAAGAATATTTAACCGTCCAAACTAAAAAAAAACAAAAAAAACTGGTACTCACGAAAAGTGATTGGGGTTTTTCATTTTGTTTATTACGTTTATCAAATTGTGTCGAACAAAACAAATCTTTTTTTTCATTTTACTGCGCTTCTTCACTTAAATAAACGAGAAACAGGTCACACACTGACAAATTTTTGGTAAATAAATATAAGAAACAGTGCTAGCGTTAAAAAAAGATTAAAGAAAGTGATACTTTTTTTAGAGAATGAAAAAAGGCAATGAAGTTATCTACACTATCTTGCACTGGCTTTCAACTCAACAAATAGTATATGATATGCTTACTTACTTGAAGTTTCTTAAGATTTATCTCCAATGTCGGATCTGTTTTCCTTGACTAATTTCAATGAAAGTGATTTTAATTTTGTAGTCGGCGACATTTAAGGAATTTTAGTTGTCAAAATTGGAAAATACGTCAAACTGTCATTAATTTTCATTGATGTCAAACGAATATTGCTTGAATGGCCCCGGCTTAGATATTCGATTTCCTTACTTTCCCTATTATCGGTTTCTACAGACAAATCTAAATATACATTTTATGTGGGGAAAGGATTCCGGTCTTGAGAGGAAAATGACTTTCGATATTTCATCAGTGATTAGCAATCATCGATATTTTTTTAAGTTTGATTTTCAGCCGAGTTAAAACTAAAACGCGACGAGAACTAAGTCAAGTTTAGAAACATTTGAACTCCAAAACAGTCCTTAGAGTATACTGCCAAAGACTCTCCCATGTATGGAATGTTACTATAAAAGTTCCTTAAAATATAGAGATTTCTGATTGGACAAGAAAACTCCTAATGCACGTGATCACGGTCTCAAAGTTACTTCATGAGAAAAGCAATATTTGTTACCTATGAAACAACTTAAAGTAATTAAAACTATTATATATCTGTGGTAACTGAGCTTGTTAGTACTTATATGTTTTGGAGCCAACTATTGAGAAAATATGTTTTGGGAAAATTTAGTTTTGGCAAGCCAAGATTATCTCATATATGTGGAACACTCAATCCTTGAACGCGTCTTCCGTTTCACTTAGAAACATTCGCTCAATCTAGAACTTTGTATTCGCACATGATTGTGTCGTTCGTGCAGCCTTGGCTTCTACCTCCCTTCTCGGATAGATCTCAAGTTAATTGTTGCTAAAGATTATTCTATATTTCTAACTTTCAATTGGTTAATATCTGCTTGAATTGCCTTATCAAGTCAGCAGCGTTCGTTTAGGATCTACACTTGCGTACTTTGTTTTGGACCACCTGATTTACCCTTGGTTTGAGTCCCAGGCGTAGCTAGAGTCGGCATAAAAGCAGATATATTTTAAAGTTGTATTAAGAAGAGAAAAACGAAGTAGTGGAAGACGACTAAAGATTAAAGCAAGTACTAGTTCAAGGGTCTCTTTACCTACTGTTGCTCTGAACGGTAAGCCGCCTACACATATAGGCCATGGCTAATGTAATTTGTGCCCCTTCGAAGTGGAGTTAAGGTGGCTCCCCATGTTTTTACGATCGCACGCGCGCTGAGGACGAAAGCTCAAGTAATCTGCGTACGCTCAAAGGAAAACCTCAGTGTTTTTCGATTTTTATGACGTCAACATGAGCACAAAACGCAAAACGGACAGTGAATTCCCTTGAGTTTTCTTCGGTGAATTTTTTTTTAAAATTTAGCTCAGTTGTAACCACATATAATTCCTATGAAATACCCTATTTTTGTTAACATCTGTCAGAACTAATCTAATATATTTCGAAGAATGAAAAATTACAGAATATTGGAAAAACCGTCCGAACAACCTTGACTTTTTGCAATTCAAAATGTCAGGCAATATCATTTCCATGATGTGGCAAAGTATGAAAAAATTTCACTGAAGGAAAGTATAAATACTAAGGAGTTTATGCCAAAATAAGGAATACATATATTTTTAACAAAGGAAGTTTCACTGGGTATTCAAAACTGGTCTGATATTTCCTTTGCTATTCATGGGGCCGGGCCAAATATTCAGTTGTCAGAATTGTCAAGTAAACAAACAATAACAATTGACAATTTTGACGACTGAATTCTTGTACTTTAACTCTATGAATATATTCATGCTCTTTTTCCTATAAATAATCAATTCGATCACGTACTTTGAGTCATTCCATTTTACTTTTAACTTAAATTTTATTCTATTTTTTTATATATAGTTACAAGAATTACTTGCCCCCGCAACTATAGCTAGTTCCAGAACTAATTTAAGCGGGGCAAGAGTCTATATTAAAAAGAAAAGAAAGAAAAATATGATAATAAAAGTAATGATAATTTAGAGCAATATTAAGATCACTCCTTTACGTTCTAAAACGATAAAGAAAAATGAATCTTTTACACATGAATCTTCCGCGAAACATATGTACTTGAAAAAAAGCCTTGATAGGTAGAAAATCTTGGGCACTCGGAACAATATAATTCATGGACAAATCAGACAATTCTAAGAGATATTGACTCAAATTAAACGCTCCTCGAATTGTTGTTTTCGTCGGGTCGAAACGCCCAGCTTCATAGTTTTTCGTCTAGTGCACTTAATTTTCACGGGCCAAACTAACTATTCCGATATGGTATAACCGTAGCATAGCACTTTTCAGGAACCTTTATTTCTCGGGATATTCGCATACTATTACCCCAATAAATCCGTTGAAATTTGGTATGTAAATGAAATCGTGATAGGGAAATGGTCAAAGCGTAAATTACAAGCTGCGTAGATATAAAATCTTTTTGTACTGGCCTGTTTGAAAATTAAGAACTGGTTCATGCTTAGCGTGCGTATATCGAGCTATGGATGCACGCGTGAAGTTTGGAGAGCGCGAAAGAAGCGTAAGAGTTGTCGCCTCGAGCAACTCTAGCTTCTTGAGTGCTCTCCAAACTTTCCAAGTGCATCCGTAACTCGATATACGCACAGCTAAAAGCATGAACCAATTCTTTTATAACATGGCGACAACAACTTGGGCGCTAAAACATGTCTTATTTGTGATTGACTGCAAAGTTCTCACAATGCACGGTGAAGAAAAAGAGAGGTCACTAGGATCCTAACACACCACAATTAATTGAGCAACGGTTGAGCGAAAACGCTTAACCTGGTTTCCAAAATTGTCGATGAAAAATTCGCTTCTTCGATCGATTTAATTATAATTAAAATGTAGGCAGACAAAGTCAAAAATACTCACGTTTAAGTAAATGTCTTCGCTTGGCAAAAGTCAAAGGCTCGAAGTAGAGTTTGGATTGTTCAGAATAATCTTCACATTGCCGAAACTTAAACAAAAGGAGCTTGAACTAAACTCGACGGAAATTTTGCAGCTAAATTGAAACTGCACACGTCATCTTATATACGCACGGCCGTGCATATATTTAACAAATAGATTCCTTGTTGCCGTGCGTCTGCTCAGTAATGGATCACAGATGACGTCAAAATGTGGTAAGAACAAATAAGTGGCACACGAGGCGATAGCCGAGTGTGTCACCGATGTTTCTTACCACACTTTTGACGTCTTCTGTGATCTATTACTGAACAGACGCACGGCAATATTGAATCTATTTGTTTTATATAATAACGAAACAAACTACTACGGATAAAGCTTTTTCATTTCAAAATCTTTCAACTCGAAAGCGGGCCTTTGCCCACTTTGGCGAACACGAAAAAAGCCATTTGACGTAATCTATTGTCTATACAAAATGAAGCAATCTCATTGGTTGCTATGCTTAGCAAAGAATTATGATTGGTCCAGGAAAATCACGCCACTGTCAAACTTGATTCGAGGGTCGCTTCTCGTAGAATGAAAGCTTACAGTGAAAGCAGAAATGAACTGCGAAATCTACAAATCTTAAAGAAAATGCTGGAAAAGTCGAGTCAGGTTTTGTCATCAGAGCAGCTCTGAGAGCCGAAAAGCTTGGACGTTGCCTTGAATATTGCAGGATTTGAACTATACGCTCGGAAAACTTGCGGTTGCGGTCAACCTGGAGGCCATTCGATTCGAGTTTTGAATGAAAGGAGCGTCAGTGACGGTGGAAATTTGTGTCCCCTGTGGTTGGTGATTCTCAAATCAGTTTGAAATAGTGTCGGAAATACCTTTTAACTGCGATACAGTTGGCCGTGAGCTGTAGTGAGCTTTACTTTGCACACTGCTGTGCCCTGAAGCGGACTAGAACATTCGCTTCGGAAAGTAAGGTTATGTGTTTATTTTAACTGATTTTAAGAAGTGATGTTTTGATGTGTCATTCCTGACATCAATCAATGTTTGAACAATTATTGTGAGACTGAGAAAAGTTAATTTTTTAAATAAATTAATCTCAAAAACATTTTGTTTATTGGGTTTGTTAAATTCGAGATAAGCGGCAATGGTTTTCGGCTTACCAAGACCAATTTTGTGCTTGGTTTAGTCGCGCTCGACTGCCATTAGGACTGCTCAAGTATTTTTTCTGAGTCATTTCTTAAAAAAAAAGGCTTTATCTTTCTCCCTCCTGCTTCTCTACCTGTTCAATGCCTCGGCAAGATTTTTTTGTACCTTATCTTATGCCCAGTCACGTAAAATATTATCTTAATTCTCAAAACTTTCCGCCATTTGAAAACACAGATAGAAAAACTTTGTAATGATGACGTCAATCGTGCGTCTGTCCTCTAATAGATCATAGGCGAGAACCAATCAAAATGGGAGAATAACTTGGGTTATTATATAAAGAGATTTTGTTCATCATGGCGCACTAGGGATTAGATAGGACTAGCGCAAGCGTTATGTTATGATGCTTAAGTTACCATATATTTTGTCGGCCATCTTGGTCGATCGAGCGGTATTTCGAACTTCTCTAGTCTTCACAACAATTCCCCCGAAAAAGAAGGCACAGTAGATTTTCATTCAAGTAGATTTTGCCTGTTGGCTGCTTATATCAAGAGAAAACAAATTTTGAAATAAAAAAGGGGGGTTCTGGTACTCGTTTAGAAACAGGAAGACCTTAAATAAACCCGATAACTCCTTAAATTATCTGCTTTTAGAAACGTTTATATTTGAGCCACTCAGTTTACCCTTTGTGAGAGCAGAAAAATAGGGAGAAAGTTAAGTGAGAAATACAACAGTGGATGTATTGCATCAATGTTAAGGAGCAATTTGGTGTATGTTTCATGATAAAGGCACTCATATTTAGTCGACAGGGTCTCAATATGTTCCAAGCACACAGAGTTCTTGAGGGCATAGCAGAGTTCTTGATGGGGTCTTGAAGTAAAGAAGTGTTGTTCACTGAAGACTATCGTAAGCCCAAATAACTCGCCTCCGAAGAGACTGGTGGCAGCGGGAAGTTTCCAATAGCCTTTAAACTGAAGAAGAAACAGACAAAACGGAAATATGGGAGACCAAGGTGCACACGAGGCCAGAATTCAAGCTGATAACCTCAAGTAGTTGAAGAGCCGAACGAAGCTGGCGCTCACGCCGCACAACCAGCCGCACAACCACAAGTCGCCGCAGCTGTACAGCAGCCCATGGTTCAACAGATACCCATGGCGAGTTACCAAGTTCCACCACCTGAAAAGTTCAACTTCAAGCCCGAAGAATGGTCCCGTTGGATCAAGCGTTTCGAACGATTTCGAAAAGCGACTGGACTCGACCAAAAGGACGGCGAGAGCCAAGTGAATACTTTGATGTATTCGATGGGCGAAGAAGCTGACGACATCGTAGTGTCATTCGGACTGACAACTGAAGAAGCAAAGCAGTACAACGTGGTGAAAGGCACGTTTGAAGCTCATTTTGTGGTAAAGAGAAACGTAATATTTGAAAGAGCCAAGTTCAACCTGAGAAGTCAACAAGATGGTGGGTCAGTGGATAATTTCATAACAGATTTGTATTGTCTTGCTGAATACTGCGAATTTGGAACACTAAGAGACGATCTCATCCGAGATAGAATCGTGGTAGGGATAAAAGATAAGAAGCTCTCTGAACAACTGCAACTGGATTCCAAGCTGACTTGAAAGAAAGCAATTAGAAAAACCAGGCAGTCGGAAACAGTTAAAAGCAGCAAACGTTCCTACAGGAAACCAAATCTGACCCACCACCAGCTCATGTTGAGCGTTTGTCCAAAGGAAAGGGAAAAGATTCTAAAGAAGATATGAAGAAGAAAAAGAAACCATCCAAGTCTAAAAATGGAAAGACTCCTGAAGCACAATCTTCAAGGTGCATGGGTCAACTACACCCAAAGAGACTATGTCCAGCCAGAGAATCGAAATGTAACAAGGACTCCAAAGTAGGACATTGTGCGAAGACCTGCAGATCTCAATCAGACAAGAGAGTGGGTGAAGTGAATTTTCCTGGGAGACAAGAAGAAGGAGAGTTCTTCCTAGGCGAACTCACTGAAGTATCTGCTGCCCAAAGAAGTAGCGAAGATTCATGGAAAGCTAAAGTTTCATTGAATGGACTGCAAGCAGAATTAAAACTGGATACTGGTGCGGATGTAACAGTAATTCCACCTAGTCTGTATCACAGTTTGCAACCAGTTCCATCACTTAGCAGGACCACCAGGCTACTCATGGGTCCATGTAAACAGAAACTGAGCTGTCTAGGAACTTTCATAGCAGAGTTGCGAGTTCAAGATAAGACTGCTAAGGAGCAAGTGTATGTAATAGAATATTTGCAGCGACCTTTGCTAGGAAGAAAGCCAGCTGAACTTCTAAAGCTGATAAGCAGTTTTGACAGCCTGAGCAGTGATGACTACAAGAGTAAAGTAGCAGACAAGTACCCCAAGTTGTTCGTAGGACTAGGTGTCATGAAAGACAGTTACCGTATCACACTCAAAGAAGATGCTAAACCTTTCCAAGTGTCAGTTCCAAGGAAAGTACCCCTCCCCTTGTATCAGAAAACTAAAGAAGAGTTAGACAGGATGTTGGAGACAGGAGTCATATCCAGAGTTGACCAACCCACCGATTGGTGCGCTCCTATGGTGGTGACCCCGAAGAACTATGGCAAGGTCAGGGTCTGCGTCGACCTGAGCAAGCTGAATGAGTACGTCAAGAAGGAGAACCATCCATTTCCAGCAGTAGACACAACTCTCGGAAGATTGGCAGGTTCCAGAGTGTTCTCTGAACTTGACGCGAACTCAGGATTCTGGCAGATAAAGCTAGCGTGGGAATCAAGTCCACTGACAGCATTCATCACTCCATGGGGCCGTTTCTGTTTCGATGTGTTGCCCTTCGGAATCAGTTCTGGTTCTGAGAAATTCTGGTTCTGAGTCAGATCCTCCAGGGATTAGATGGCGTGGAATGCAGCATAGATGACGTTTTAGTCCAAGGCATGGCATTTTTTACTAATGCACAATGCAAACAGTGGCAAATTCACAATTATTCATTCAAAAAAGGAACTCTTAAAAGTAATGTACAGCTGACAAAATACTGCAGATCGAGCAAGAGTTTCCGCTCCACAAATGGATTTTTTCATTAATGTACAATGCAAACAGTGATAAATGCACAATTTCGAGATCTTAACTTGACAGATTGCTATAAGATATTTAACCTCTAGGAACAGGCAAGAGAGGGTGAGAACACATCCCCCATAAATGAGAGGTTATTTTAGGCATGCAAGTCACCCAATGGGTCAGTTTAATTGACGTAGTAAAAGGTACTGCTTGGTTTTGTTAATTAAATATGCCTCAAAAAAAAAAAAAGAAAAGAAAACTGCACCTGGATTTTCTTAGAGCAATTCGTACGAAAAGGAGAACTAACTATTTGGCGCTTTGAAAGAGCTTTCCAAAAAGATATTCCCCGCTTTAATCTGTTCAGTTATTTTCTAGAAACGACTTTCGAGCGTGTTAGAATGCAGTTCTTGTTAGCAGGCATGGCATCCCATGTGAATTAATCAGTTATGCAGAGAAATGACTTATTTTCGAAGTATTGTCCTGCCCAGCGCTTTAATTTGAAAGTGCTTTCCAAAGAGGCCTCTCTTGATCCAAACGGTGCGGTATAATTTCGGAGAAGCAGTTTTTTTCGCCATGGACATGCCAACTCTTATAAATATTTCACAGCGTTTTCGAAATTAAAGTATGCAGACAACTGCATGAGATTTTCGAAAGGAAATTTCTAACAAACGATGAACAAATAATTAAGGTGTCTTGCTCTTCGACAAATCTATCGAAACACAGGAGCTAAAAAAACCCTGGTCTTTTTGACTTGTTTTCAGCTTTAATAAGGGGAGATCCACATTTCATAACTCTCGATAACAAAACGTTTTCATTCAACGGACCTGGTGAGAACACAGTAGTTGCTGTTGATGACGGAAAGCGCATACTAAGAGAGCCAGTGGTAGAGGCCTGGGAACAGTGTTTTCAGCAGCTGCTGCCAAAGAAGTGAACATGTCTGCACTGGACAGAAGAATAAACACTAACGGTAAACCTGGTCTTGTTTTCTTCATTTACACATGGATGAGGGATTGAATTGCTACTTAAATGTTTGGTAAAAATTGAAGTAATATTTTGATAGAAGGTAAAGCCTCTCAAACGCAGTTGAAGCAAGTTTAAACAAGTTTCCGTACTGATCTGAAGCGGCTAGGAGTATTGCTACTTCCCCAGAATGGGATGTTATTCCATCACAGGTTACTCGCGAGCATTCTGTCAGGTTGCCCCAACAAGTCGCTTGTACTCATTTATACTCTTCAGTTAAATGAGGCACAATGGGCGTTCAAAAGTGTCTTGCCCGAAGAACGCAACATCATGTCCACGGCCAAGGCTTGAACCAAGACCAATCGATCCGGAGTCTAGTGGGCTAACTATAAGGCTACCACACATACCACACTTGAATTGAAGCAGTCTTATTTTGGATTCGATTTTTTCGTTTCCAAATCAACGAGGAAAGCCTTTCTCCAAGAGAGCTTGATCGCAAGCAGTGTATTAAAATTTTTGTCAACATTACTAATGTCAGCGGCCGGACTTTCCGAATACAACATCCTGAACTTCAAAACTGAAGTTAAGGAAGGCAAAGGATGCTGGGAAGGTTTTTATTACAATTACCTTTTTTAAGTTGTTGAGTGGCATATTACGCAATTGGAAATACTTATGTGATATAAGGCCAGATTGCCTCCTTCATTAATTTTTGATGCTAGCGGGACTTCAGACGCAATGTTTGACGAGTTAGCTGAAAGGCCTCTGATGAGTCTCTTGGTAGGGACGAAAGATACGTATGTAAGACTAGCCATTGTAAAATTCTCACACTTTTTTCAATTATGATATTGCTTTTAATTATTATTATAATTAGTGCTAAAAAATATACACAAAAAAACTCTTGCTGTTCTACTAAACTTGTTAATCTAAAAGGTTGCAACAGTGGTCTTGACGTTGTGGCCCTGTCATGGTTGACATGGTTTAGATAATAACAAGATGCTTATAAGAAAGCTTAAAAACGCGATGGGAAATTTAACTTGTATTATCTGGAATCGACAGAAAACAGTTCTATGATGCAGCGGTAGCAAAATAGTAGCAACATCATAACTCTATCTACTGGCAAAACCAGAAGAAGCAACTACTCGCGTTTTTCCTTTGTGAAATGTTAAGCGTGGGAATTAACTGTTTAATTTTATTAGCTTTTCCATTTAATTAATCAAAATGTCTGAGATCGATAGAAAACAATTCCAGCCTAACCAGAAAACTGCAACCCAGTAACTGTCTATCTACTGAAAAAAGTGTCAGCCGAGCAATAAATAGACCATAACTACAGCTAATTTGCATCACTTTGGTCGCGCGGTTAATTAAAAGCTTAGCTAGTTTCAAGTGTTGTATTGTGAAGTTATTGGATACGACGTCTTGTTTCTTCTACTTGTTGTCTCCAACCGAGTAAACTTTACGACTGTTCAGCGGCTGAAGAGGTCTGTAATTGTCGCACATAAGACCAGGAAAACGACCATGGCATGATCGCAACTTCCTAAACCGTCTCAACTAAAAAAAGATCACATTTAATATATTACAACCTGTTTTCAAATCTTTAGCAGTTGTACATGTGAAGCACAAATTCTTCTATTGAGCATAACGATCTTGTTTAGAAATGCTTGACAACATCTTAGCTTACAGAACAGACAAACTTAACGCTAATCAAGAACGCTGGTGCCAGTTTTGTCAGACACGACACTGTATCAATAATCCTTTATAGTGGATATGGATTTATGTTCGTAATAATGCTTGGTTTTCCTTTACTCAGGCGCCTATCAAATATTGTTCAGTAGTGTTTCAGGTCTGTAACTAAGATTATCAACAACTGAAATGAGCAAGATAACATGTACTCACCTGATACTTCGAGGTGTCAAGTTTGGGTTTCAGAACCAACCACTTCACTCCTTCAGTACAGGGAGGGGTTGTAAAGGACCCCTTGTAGTGGTAGTAGTCTGGTAGTATCACCACCTTCTTGTTGTTGTTCCATTTGTTGGAAAGGAACCCCATCAAACGGATACCGTCAGACTTATACACTTCCGTGCTCGTCCCTGTGTATATAATCTTCTGTTTAGCGGCAAGTTGTGACCGTTAGCTAATTTCTCCTCACATAATTAATACATAATGAGCTAAGCATTGAGCAACGATTAAAGGAGGGAGAGTATTTTTTCGACTTATTTTTTGTGATAATAGTCAGAGAGATTTTGAACATCAAGAATTATGATATTTGTTGGCTTGCTAACAAACCTAACAAATTATACTAATAGTAATCAAAGATTATGAGTACGTTCGACGCTGTCAGTTTAATATATTTACCTTATGATTTCACTAGCTGACTTTCAACCTTTGTCTATTGCTAAAATGAACATTTTTCGTCGACAACCGAGGTTTTACAGATAGATATATCAGACCTAACAAATTATACAACAAAATCTATGGGCATTAATAATTCGTCTTTTTTTCCGTGTTTAGATTTTGAACGAAAATGTTTGCTATTTGTCAGTAAATGTTGGTAGTCAAAAGCTTGGTAACTTGTAGTTAGCAGTCAATATTCTCCCAGACACGGAGAGGCAAAGCCAGATCTTTTTACAAGCAGCATCTCGCAGGTCAAAGCAACGCAAAAACAGGTAAAAAGGTATATTTAACAATAGAGGATGGAGTGTGCATATTTTCTCAAAAACTTGGAAATACCATCTTCTATTTGGTTAAGATTAGAGTATGAAAAAGCAAAAATATTTGCATCTGAGAAGGGGGGGGGGGGGGGGGTTAATTGCGCTGGCAACAAAACATCCGGGACAAAGCAAATAGATTCAACGCTACTGTGCGTCTGTTTAGTAACTGATCACAGATGACGTGAAAATGTGGTAGGAACAAAAATGTATCATTCATGTTCTTACCACAGTGATGTCTTTTGTGATCTGTTACTGAACAGACTCATGGCAACATGGAATCTATGTGATTTATATAATTAAGAAACAAAAACAAAAACAACGTCTATGACAAAGTCTATGTATTCTCCACCTGATCGAATAAGAACCAATCAAAATGGATCAATGATTAACAATTATTACAGATTACGACGGTTCTAATTTTTGCAATTTTCGCGGTTTTTTCCCGATCCTCAAAGGAAAGTTCCCGCGAACCGAAATCATATATGCAGAAATTCAATGCAGAATCTTGCTGGTGCCTATTATTGAAAACGCCTCTTTCGATCAGAAACAAAAATATGAAATTAGAAACAAAACGTTGAGAAATAAAATGATCCAATCCACTGCATGAGCAATCAGTCACACTAGGGAAAGATGTAACTGTACCTTATTTTAGATCTCTGCATGTTCTTTTGCTTGACGATTGTATGTAGTCAAATAAAAAAACGAAAATGTCTTCCTGAAAATCGCAAAAGTTGATGCCCAGCGAGAGAATCTTTTCTTTATAATCGCAAAACTAAATCATTTCTGCATAATACCAAAACTCGCCGATCTGCAAAATTAAACTCCCGCAAACATTTCGTGCTATACGGAATGTGGAGTAAAAGTATTGCACGGTCAGCTCAAATTTAGGGCATATAGCAGTTATATTCTAAGACTCGAAGTACGACTCGTTATATAGGAAAACGTAAAATTTACTCACAACTTACCAACATAAATCATGTTAGGAAGCAGTTGTGCAAACCTTCCCAAAGTCGGGTTTCCTTTAGAAGAAACCTAAAATAACAAACAATACAAACTGAATAAAGCATTACTTTAAGACTAAACTCGTTCTAGCTTTCTGATGGTGAACGGTTAATTTCTTTGAATTCATTACAATTTGCATTTTCGTTTAGAAAAAGACAACCGTTTGTGGATTTTCAAATAAAAGTAAAATGCTATTTATTTAAAAGGGTGACTAAACAGAGAAACCTTCACCACCCGCAATCGAAAAAAAAGAGAAACAATTTCAAAAATGGCACAGACAAAACTTCGCCACCCGCAATCGGAAAAAAAAAGGGAAACAATTTAAAAAATGGCACTACAACACTACTGCGCAATGGTTGGAAAAATTTTGGGGCTCCCGCTTTAAAAGGAGTCCCGGATCTGCCAAAGATTATCAATGTTTATGATAAGTAATTCATCATATAAATGAATCTTTTTGGTATAACTAATCGTACCTTTTTGTACCTTACAGTGACTTATCAGGCGAGTGTGATCGAGCCATGGTTCCTACTTTGGTGACAAGCAGCCCAGCCAAAATAGCCATGAATCAAAAGTGCCTAATATTCCTCCGGAACCGTACCAAAAATGTGCGATTAGGCTCTTAATGTTCCCAATTTCCGCCAGTATCAGTTCATTGACTTGACATCGCAAGATATTAGGATAGTGAGGTAAAGGTAAAAAGTCTGCGTACGAGCTAAGTGGCCCATCAGGCCGGAGCTTATCTCAGTTTCTGTTGCATGAAGCGACTAGGTGTATTTCTATTTCCCCCTAAAATGGATGCTAGTTCATCGCAGGGTTACCACCCAGCATTAAGTTCGCCGGTACTCATTTATAAACTTGGATGGAGAGTGGCACTGTGAGAGTAAGGTGTCTTGCCCAAGAACACAACACAATGTCCCAGGCGAGGGTTCGGACCCAGACTGCTCGAACGGGAGACGAGCGTACTAAACATGAGGCCACCGCGCGTCCCAGACGCTCAATATTCTACTTTTAAAATCTCTTTGCGATTTTACTCGAGCGAAAATTACTATACTTGGAAGCGACCATATTAGGTCAGTGAGTTAATATCGCAGGACAACAGGACAGTTAAACACAGCTTCTGATTGGCGAATTGCAAATTTGAGTACGGTAAATACGGATTACAGTAGATGAAGAGAATAGAAAGGTTATGTTTATGTTACCTTAAGCCAGAGGGCTATGACTGCATATCTGCCTGAATTTTCAAACACCATATGGAGCTTGGAGGAAAAGAGAAGTAAAAAGACAAAGCTGTTATTGTATAAGGTCGATATAAAATTCACCGGGGTTTTCAAGAAGAACAAGTTTTTAAAATTAGCGAATAACGTTTATCTTGCTACGGTTATAATAACTGAAGAAAACCACAGAGAAGACGCTGTCGTTTAACAAAAAATAAAAGGAAAACTAAGAGGTAGCGTTACTTTAGAATTATTGACTGTAGATGCCTTACTACAGTAGTGAAGTGAACTGATGAGGAACTGAACTGATGTACTATATATATGATATAATAGAAACAAATTGAAAATCATTTATGGCCTAAAACTAAAATTGGCCTAGTGTCGTTACCTCGCCAGCAAACGGCTTCTTGTTTAGAGTGTGTTCAGATCCGCGGTCGTTTTCACAGCCAAAGTGAAAATGGAATTGGTTTAGTGTGTAAGTGGTATCCCCCAGGGGACCCCCTGTGATTTCAGCTGTTCCCTGTGACTTGTCAATGGTTAAAGTAGGAGAGTGACCAGTATTTTCCAGCTTCCCAGAGACCAGGCCCCCCGGGTTGTCGAACGTTATTTTCAGATCACGATAGTTCTTGGGTGCTTACCATTTACAAAAACCATCCGGTTGGAAATTTCAGGCATAAACATTAAACAATTGAATGCCACGTTGCGGGAGAAGGAATCGCTATAAAGTATAGCCACATCAGCTAGAGAGACTTAAAAGAGCAGAAAAATAGCATCACCTCAAATCACAGCCCATATTTTCTGAAGCTTCCCAAACGGAATGGCGCGAACCATTTGATTTTCCAACTGGAATTTCCGGTTTTCCCATGTAAATGGTAAGTGCCCCTTGTTTACCACTTTACTTGTATCGATGTTAATTGGGGATTGGTTGTTAAGGCCGCAGTCCTCCCATCCCTTGTGCCAGTCCGGTGGGCCATACACTATGCCATTCACTATAGAGAATATATGAAATTATAATCCATCAAATATTTTCGCTCGCACGCGATTGGTCTAACCAGTTCCTCGAAAACAGTCTTCGCTTCGCTCTCGGAAAACTGTTCGCTTCTCGGAACAGATAATGTCCGCGGAGAAATATCCGAGAATATTTTCGCGCAAAAAGGAGGTTATTGTTTATATATACTATAGAAAAAAGGTCTGGATTCAGGAAAACAGTGTTGAAGAAAATCTTGCCCTGCTGAAGCTCTTTTTTCCGAAAGTTGACGATATAAAAATTCAACGAAATGTCAGTCATAAATTGATATTATAAAAGAAAATGACTTACAGTCATGTTTTTGCAAGAGAAAGACAACGAATGAGAAAGAAAAGAATGTTGGCAATGCCAGGAAGGTTAATTGTTAACTGAACTTCCCTTGCGAAGAATTTTTTTTCGGAAATTGCACGTATCCCTACCTAATCGTAAAAAAAGAACATTTAATATTTTGTTCTCGCACGTCTTTGACTGTCAGGCTAAAAGCCTACCTTAATTGGTAATTACAGAATAAGAATACCAGCTGCCAACTGATGAGATGAAGTAATATATCAGAAAACGAAAGACTGTGTTTGACCACACAGAGAAGGTAGTTAAAAATACGACGAACTGCGAGGAGTTTGGAAATGTGGTCAAACACTGTCTTGGGTGTTTAATATATATTCTAAATCGAAACTAAAACTTAGGAGAAAACAGATAAATAAAATCATCAAAATCTGTGCTAATAAAGATCAGATATCCAAACACCGTCACGGTCATGATTTTCCTTGTTTGAACTTGATGAATTATTCAGGCGTTTGAGAATGAGAATACTAACATACTAACACCTTTTTCCACACTGAAAGAAAACTGACCAGAGACCGAGAAACAGGTTGAAAATTCAATGTAGGCTAACTTCGAAATCTTGAAAAAAATTCGGCTTGGTACTGGGGGCTAGATGACAAAAACAAAGGAAACTGATTTCGTTGATTTGTGTTCTCTAAGCCTTACTATCAAGCTAAGTTTATTTTCGTAGATCAAAACAAACTCATTAAACTGTGCCAACGTGGTGCTAAAAATCTAAAGGACCGTTGCATCGTATAACATTGACAGATTTCCGTGACAATAATTCGCTACGCATGATAAAATATGAGCGTACTTGTTGATTACCTTCTTGTGTTGTCTCCCCGTAACCAAACTGAGGATAAGCTACAGCAAAACAATGATAATGAAACAATATTCAGGGCATGAAACAGGCATTAACACAAATTACTTCAAACTGGTTATCCTAATTAGATGACTGTTGGAGAAGGCTCGACCCAGTGGTTAGGGTGCTGGATTTGTAAACCGGGGGTCCCTGGTTTAAATCCTTCTCTCCGACGCTGGATAGATTTGTGTTTGATGGTCCACACTGAAAACAAAATAGCCAACTTGTGAACCTTCAACCAGTTGGGATTTTAAAAAAAGTGTTCGGTCATATTTACAATATTTGCTGTTTTATTTATAGTGTCCCGAATTAGCTTAGCGATGCTAAATATCATGAAACTGATCACGTTTGTAACCTACAGAGATTTAAATGAAACAGAACTTTAAGTCCGAAAGTTGATGTCTTACTGTGTCGACGCTTGATTATACCAAGCATTAGATAATACAGGAACAGTGACCATGACATCCCTGTGTACAAATAAAGTCACAATATTACAACAGTGATAAAAGTGTAATTATATAATACTAGTGTAAGAAAATTGTAGAGTCGACTGTCGACCGATCAAATCAGTCTCGGAACTTCCAAAGAATGATATTGTTCAAACAAGAAAAAACAGAAAGTGTAAATTTTCTTTAAATGTTCGTTTGACACAATTTTTCCTCGCACATACCATAGTTAATTGAGGAAAATGGTTAGAAAACTTGGCAAAGCTCTTTGTTGTATGTATTTGTTTGTTATTTTGGGGTTTGACCCTTCACAAAACCTGGCAATGACAGAAAAAAAAATACAAAAAACAAAAACAAAAACAAAAGATGCGCAGTGCCTGCCTTCCAGCATAAATCTTAGTCTGCTTGATTGCTTCTTTGATTTTAATGTAAATCCCCTGAAATAAAACTGTCAATAGATTTTTGTTCAAACTTTGTTCACTGAACATTTATCATATGAGAACTTTAATTATAAAATAAAAATGGGGGTGCCCATGCTCGTAAAGGAGCAGTCAGGCATTGAAAATATCCCATTATGGCATTATTTAACAAGAACGCATTACAAGTTATTGTAAAATCTCTGTGAGTCCAGAGTCATGAAAACACGCCTCAAACTACAGTCAATTCTTGTGTCGGACACAAATAAACTTTTCAATTTGATTTTGACAGACAGCTGAATCTTTGTTAAAATATTGGAACCAAATTGCTCGCCACGGCTATCAAACTACAAAATAAAAAAGACTACAGTGCAGCTGCTATTTTGCTTATTTCTTCAATTTTCGGCAATAGAAATCAGATCAGTCTTCTCTCACCCAAAGCTAATGATTAGTTGATTAAAAGGACTGGAAAAAAAATTGAAGTGCCCGAGCTCGTTAGTGAGCTATAGCCATTTTTCAACTGACAGCACTCAAAATCAAGGCAAATCCGTCATGTTTTCAACGCGCGCGTGCACGAACGCGCGCTAGTGACGCCATAAATTATGCGCAGTAAGGATGCGCAATACAAATCCTCGCGCTAATCCTCCGTAGGAAAAAAGATGGCGACTGGTACATTTACCTATAGTTCTTAGCGCACGAAAACCTAAACGTTCATAAAAACGTAGAGAAACGTTATAAAATCTTCACACCTAGGCTAGTTAATATCCTTAGTACAGGGACAAAATATTGCAATTATAAGGCTTTCTTCGTGCCTTTTGGGCTGTGTTAGGTTCGCGAGGCATTGTGGTAAAATGTACAGCCGCCATCTTTATTCCTACGGTAGATTGTTTCTAGGCATCCTTACTACGCACGCAAATTCACACGCCATTTCTAGGCATCCTTACTACGCACGCAAATTCACACGCCACGTCATGCATCGAGGGCGCGCGCTAAGAACTAAAATGAACAATGACAGGGCAGATGGCCATTGCTATAGCTTTTCTTGGATTTAACGATCTTGGACGTTCGGTGACCCCTACTTTTCTTTCCAGAAACAGAATTTATTTACAATTATCTCCACATTGTCCAAAAATGAACAAAAAATAATTGTGCAAAGTTAAAAAAAAAATCCAATATTTCTGTCCAAGGGACATCGAGTCCTGCCATCTTGCGACTGCAAGGCGCCTGAAACTATGGTCGCTAAATGCTAACTTGTTCTTTTAAAGAACCTCACCAATTGACTAAATTCACATAATAGGTCTACTTAATATTTGGCAGAGAACATTTCTCTTCAAAGATGTAATTGCAATGTTTTGGGCTTACAGACACTGTGGCCTTATTCGCTAACGAAGCTCAATTTTTCAGATTTAGGGTGTTCTTCCGGGCTTGTTCTCTCAAAAACGAAGTCGGTGACCTCCCATTTTTTTTACATTTCTGACATAACTAACTCATCATCTCACAGTGGTAAAAGTTTCAGAAAAAAATCAACGTTGGGAAATTTTCGCGCGAACGTCCTTATCCGGCCTTCCTAACCATTTCCCTCTATTGACTATGCAGGTGCGATCTAATTAAAGGTCTCCCCGCTGGCAGAGAAACAGGCAGAAAACAAAAACTTCAAAAATTGCATACTTCCTGTCAGATTTGCAATTCAGTTTCATTTAAAATACAGTCAGGAAGGATAACTGCATGTGTTTGTAATCAGCTACTAATTTCGACGTGAGTTGAATACCAACCCTGATTGTATTACTCAGACAGAGTTAGTTTCATGTCCCCACTACTCGTAAGTAATTAAAGAATATTTAACCGTCCAAACTAAAAAAAAAAAAAAAAAAAAAACTGGTATTCACGAAAAGTGATTGGGGTTTTTCATTTTGTTTATTACGTTTGTCAAATTGTGTCGAACAAAACAAATCTTTTTTTTCATTTTACTGCTCCTCTTCACTTAAAAAAACGAGAAACAGGTCACAAACTGACAAATTTTTGGTAAATAAATATAAGAAACAGTGCTAGCGTTAAAAAAAAATTAAAGAAAGTGGTACTTTTTTTAGAGAATGAAAAAAGGCAACGAAGTTATCTACACTATCTTGCACTGGGTTTCAACTCAACAAATAGTATAAATATGGTTACTTACTTGAAGTTTCTTAAGACTAATCTCCAATGTCGGATCTGTTTTCCTTGACTAATTTCAATGAAAGTGATTTTAATTTTGCAGTCAGCGACATTTAAGGAATTTTAGTTGTCAAAATTGGAAAATACGTCAAACTGTCATTAATTTTCATTGATGTCAAACGAATATTGCTTGAATGGCCCCGGCTTAGATATTCGATTTCCTTACTTTCCCTATTATCGGTTTCTACAGACAAATCTAAATATACATTTTATGTGGGGAAAGGATTCCGGTCTTGAGAGGAAAATGACTTTCGATATTTCATCAGTGATTAGCAATCATCGATATTTTTTTAAGTTTGATTTTCAGCCGAGTTAAAACTAAAACGCGACGAGAACTAAGTCAAGTTTAGAAACATTTGAACTCCAAAACAGTCCTTAGAGTATACTGCCAAAGACTCTCCCATGTATGGAATGTTACTATAAAAGTTCCTTAAAATATAGAGATTTCTGATTGGACAAGAAAACTCCTAATGCACGTGATCACGGTCTCAAAGTTACTTCATGAGAAAAGCAATATTTGTTACCTATGAAACAACTTAAAGTAATTAAAACTATTATATATCTGTGGTAACTGAGCTTTTTAGGACTTATGTGTTTTGGAGCCAACTATTGAGAAAATATGTTTTTGGGAAAATTTAGTTTTGGCAAGCCAAGATTATTTCATATATGTGGAACACTCAATCCTTGAACGCCTCTTCCGTTTCACTTAGAAACATTCGTTCAATCTAGAACTTTGTATTCGCACATGATTGTGTCGTTCGTGCAGCCTTGGCTTCTACCTCCCTTCTCGGATAGATCTCAAGTTAATTGTTGCTAAAGATTATTCTATATTTCTAACTTTCAATTGGTTAATATCTGCTTGAATTGCCTTATCAAGTCAGCAGCGTTCGTTTAGGATCTACACTTGGGTACTTTGTTTTGGACCACCTGATTTACCCTTGGTTTGAGTCCCAGGTGTAGCTAGAGTCGGCATAAAAGCAGATATATTTTAAAGTTGTATTAAGAAGAGAAAAACGAAGTAGTGGAAGACGACTAAAGATTAAAGCAAGTACTAGTTCAAGGGTCTCTTTACCTACTGTTGCTCTGAACGGTAAGCCGCCTACACATATAGGCCATGGCTAATGTAATTTGTGCCCCTTCGAAGTGGAGTTAAGGTGGCTCCCCATGTTTTTACGATCGCACGCGCGCTGAGGACGAAAGCTCAAGTAATCTGCGTGCGCTCAAAGGAAAACCTCAGTGTTTTTCGATTTTTATGACGTCAACATGAGCACAAAACGCAAAACTGACAGTGAATTCCCTTGCGTTTTCTTCGGTGAATTTTTTTTTTAAATTTGGCTCAGTTGTAACCACATATAATTCCTATGAAATACCCTATTTTTGTTAACATCTGTCAGAACTAATCTAATATATTTCGAAGAATGAAAAATTACAGAATATTGGAAAAACCGTCCGAACAACCTTGACTTTTTGCCAATTCAAAATGTCAGGCAATATCATATCCATGATGTGGCAAAGTATGAAAAAATTTCACCGAAGGAAAGTATAAATACTAAGGAGTTTATGCCAAAATAAGGAATACATATATTTTTAACAAAGGAAGTTTCAGTGGGTATTCAAAACTGGTCTGATATTTCCTTTACTATTCATGGGGCCGGGCCAAATATTCAGTTGTCAGAATTGTCAAGTAAACAAACAATAACAATTGACAATTTTGACGATTGAATTCTTGTACTTTAACTCTATGAATATATTCATGCTCTTTTTCCTATAAATAATCAATTCGATCACGTACTTTGAGTCATTCCATTTTACTTTTAACTTAAATTTTATTCTATTTTTTTTTATATATAGTTACAAGAATTACTTGCCCCCGCAACTATAGCTAGTTCCAGAACTAATTTAAGCGGGGCAAGAGTCTATATTAAAAAGAAAAGAAAGAAAAATATGATAATAAAAGTAATGATAATTTAGAGCAATATTAAGATCACTCCTTTACGTTCTAAAACGATAAAGAAAAATGAATCTTTTACACATGAATCTTCCGCGAAACATATGTACTTGAAAAAAAGCCTTGATAGGTAGAAAATCTTGGGCACTCGGAACAATATAATTTATGGACAAATCAGACAATTCTAAGAGATATTGACTCAAATTAAACGCTCCTCGAATTGTTGTTTTCGTCGGGTCGAAACGCCCAGCTTCATAGTTTTTCGTCTAGTGCACTTAATTTTCACGGGCCAAACTAACTATTCCGATATGGTATAACCGTAGCATAGCACTTTTCAGGAACCTTTATTTGTCGAGATATTCGCATACTATTACCCCAATAAATCAGTTGAAATTTGGTATGTAAATGAAATCGTGATAGGGAAATGGTCAAAGCGTAAATTACAAGCTGCGTAGATATAAAATCTTTCTGTACTGGCCTGTTTGAAAATTAAGAACTGGTTCATGCTTAGCGTGCGTATATCGAGCTATGGATGCACGCGTGAAGTTTGGAGAGCACGAAAGAAGCGTAAGAGTTGTCGCCTCGAGCAACTCTAGCTTCTTGAGTGCTCTCCAAACTTTCCAAGTGCGTCCGTAACTCGATATACGCACAGCTAAAAGCATGAACCAATTCTTTTATAACATGGCGACAACAACTTGGGCGCTAAAACATGTTTTATTTGTGATTGACTGCAAAGTTCTCACAATGCACGGTGAAGAAAAACAGAGGTCACTAGGATCCTAACACACCACAATTAGTTGAGCAACGGTTGAGCGAAAACGCTTAACCTGGTTTCCAAAATTGTCGATGAAAAATTCGCTTCTTCGATCGATTTAATTATAATTAAAATGTAGGCAGACAAAGTCAAAAATACTCACGTTTAAGTAAATGTCTTAGCTTGGCAAAAGTCAAAGGCTCGAAGTAGAGTTTGGATTGTTCAGAATAATCTTCACATTGCCGAAACTTAAACAAAAGGAGCTTGAACTAAACTCGACGGAAATTTTGCAGCTAAATTGAAACTGCACACGTCATCTTATATACGCACGGCCGTGCATATATTTAACAAATAGTTTCCTTGTTGCCGTGCGTCTGCTCAGTAATAGATCACAGATGACGTCAAAATGTGGTAAGAACAAATAAGTGGCACACGAGGCGATAGCCGAGTGTGTCACCGATGTTTCTTACCACACTTTTGACGTCTTCTGTGATCTATTACTGAACAGACGCACGGCAATATTGAATCTATTTGTTTTATATAATAACGAAACAAACTACTACGGATAAAGCTTTTTCATTTCAAAATCTTTCAACTCGAAAGCGGGCCTTTGCCCACTTTGGCGAACACGAAAAAAGCCATTTGACGTAATCTATTGTCGATACAAAATGAAGCAATCTCATTGGTTGCTATGCTTAGCAAAGAATTATGATTGGTCCAGGAAAATCACGCCACTGTCAAACTTGATTCGAGGGTCGCTTCTCGTAGAATGAAAGCTTACAGTGAAAGCAGAAATGAACTGCGAAATCTACAAATCTTAAAGAAAATGCTGGAAAAGTCGAGTCAGGTTTTGTCATCAGAGCAGCTCTGAGAGCCGAAAAGCTTGGACGTTGCCTTGAATATTGCAGGATTTGAACTATACGCTCGGAAAACTTGCGGTTGCGGTCAACCTGGAGGCCATTCGATTCGAGTTTTGAATGAAAGGAGCGTCAGTGACGGTGGAAATTTGTGTCCTCTGTGGTTGGTGATTCTCAAATCAGTTTGAAATAGTGTCGGAAATACCTTTTAACTGCGATACAGTTGGCCGTGAGCTGTAGTGAGCTTTACTTTGCACACTGCTGTGCCATGAAGCGGACTAGAACATTCGCTTCGGAAAGTAAGGTTATGTGTTTATTTTAACTGATTTTAAGAAGTGATGTTTTGATGTGTCATTCCTGACATCAATCAATGTTTGAACAATTATTGGGAGACTGAGAAAAGTTAATTTTTTAAATAAATTAATCTCAAAAACATTTTGTTTATTGGGTTTGTTAAATTCGAGATAAGCGGCAATGGTTTTCGGCTTACCAAGACCAATTTTGTGCTTGGTTTAGTCGCGCTCGACTGCCATTAGGACTGCTCAAGTATTTTTTCTGAGTCATTTCTTAAAAAAAAAGGCTTTATCTTTCTCCCTCCTGCTTCTCTACCTGTTCAATGCCTCGGCAAGATTTTTTTGTACCTTATCTTATACCCAGTCACGTAAAATATTATCTTAATTCTCAAAACTTTCCGCCATTTGAAAACACAGATAGAAAAACTTTGTAATGATGACGTCAATCGTGCGTCTGTCCTCTAATAGATCATAGGCGAGAACCAATCAAAATGGGAGAATAACTTGGGTTATTATATAAAGAGATTTTGTTCATCATGGCCCACTAGGGATTAGATAGGACTAGCGCAAGCGTTATGTTATGATGCTTAAGTTACCATATATTTTGTCGGCCATCTTGGTCGATCGAGCGGTATTTCGAACTTCTCTAGTCTTCACAACAATTCCCCCGAAAAAGAAGGCACAGTAGATTTTCATTCAAGTAGATTTTGCCTGTTGGCTGCTTATATCAAGAGAAAACAAATTTTGAAATAAAAAAGGGGGGTTCTGGTACTCGTTTAGGAACAGGAAGACCTTCAATAAACCCGATAACTCCTTAAATTATCTGCTTTTAGAAACGTTTATATTTGAGCCACTCAGTTTACCCTTTGTGAGAGCAGAAAAATAGGGAGAAAGTTAAGTGAGAAATACAACAGTGGATGTATTGCATCAATGTTAAGGAGCAATTTGGTGTACGTTTCATGATAAAGGCACTCATATTTAGTCGACAGGGATTCAATATGTTCCAAGCACACAGAGTTCTTGAGGGCACAGCAGAGTTCTTGATGGCGTCTTGAAGTAAAGAAGTGTTGTTCACTGAAGACTATCGTAAGCCCAAATAACTCGCCTCCGAAGAGACTGGTGGCAGCGGGAAGTTCCCAATAGCCTTTAAACTGAAGAAAAAACAGACAAAACGGAAATATGGGAGACCAAGGTGCACACGAGGCCAGAATTCAAGCTGATAACCTCAAGTAGTTGAAGAGCCGAACGAAGCTGGCGCTCACGCCGCACAACCAGCCGCACAACCACAAGTCGCCGCAGCTGTACAGCAGCCCATGGTTCAACAGATACCCATGGCGAGTTACCAAGTTCCACCACCTGAAAAGTTCAACTTCAAACCCGAAGAATGGTCCCGTTGGATCAAGCGTTTCGAACGATTTCGAAAAGCGACTGGACTCGACCAAAAGGACGGCGAGAGCCAAGTGAATACTTTGATTTATTCGATGGGCGAAGAAGCTGACGACATCGTAGTGTCATTCGGACTGACAACTGAAGAAGCAAAGCAGTACAACGTGGTGAAAGGCACGTTTGAAGCTCATTTTGTGATAAAGAGAAACGTAATATTTGAAAGAGCCAAGTTCAACCTGAGAAGTCAACAAGATGGTGGGTCAGTGGATAATTTCATGACAGATTTGTATTGTCTTGCTGAATACTGCGAATTTGGAACACTAAGAGACGATCTCATCCGAGATAGAATCGTGGTAGGGATAAAAGATAAGAAGCTCTCTGAACAACTGCAACTGGATTCCAAGCTGACTTGAAAGAAAGCAATTAGAAAAACCAGGTAGTCGGAAACAGTTAAAAGCAGCAAACGTTCCTACAGGAAACCAAATCTGACCCACCACCGGCTCATGTTGACCGTTTGTCCAAAGGAAAGGGAAACGATTCTAAAGAAGATATGAAGAAGAAAAAGAAACCATCCAAGTCTAAAAATGGAAAGACTCCTGAAGCACAATCTTCAAGGTGCATGGGTCAACTACACCCAAAGAGACTATGTCCAGCCAGAGAATCGAAATGTAACAAGGACTCCAAAGTAGGACATTGTGCGAAGACCTGCAGATCTCAATCAGACAAGAGAGTGGGTGAAGTGAATTTTCCTGGGAGACAAGAAGAAGGAGAGTTCTTCCTAGGCGAACTCACTGAAGTATCTGCTGCCCAAAGAAGTAGCGAAGATTCATGGAAAGCTAAAGTTTCATTGAATGGACTGCAAGCAGAATTTAAATTGGATACCGGTGCGGATGTAACAGTAATTCCACCTAGTCTGTATCACAGTTTGCAACCAGTTCCATCACTTAGCAGGACCACCAGGCTACTCATGGGTCCATGTAAACAGAAACTGAGCTGTCTAGGAACTTTCATAGCAGAGTTGCGAGTTCAAGATAAGACTGCTAAGGAGCAAGTGTATGTAATAGAAGATTTGCAGCGACCTTTGCTAGGAAGAAAGCCAGCTGAACTTCTAAAGCTGATAAGCAGTTTTGACAGCCTGAGCAGTGATGACTACAAGAGTAAAGTAGCAGACAAGTACCCCAAGTTGTTCGTAGGACTAGGTGTCATGGAGGACAGTTACCGTATCACACTCAAAGAAGATGCTAAACCTTTCCAAGTGTCAGTTCCAAGGAAAGTACTCCTCCCCTTGTATCAGAAAACTAAAGAAGAGTTAGATAGGATGTTGGAGACAGGAGTCATATCCAGAATTGACCAACCCACCGATTGGTGCGCTCCTATGGTGGTGACCCCGAAGAACTATGGCAAGGTCAGGGTCTGTGTCGACCTGAGCAAGCTGAATGAGTACGTCAAGAAGGAGAACCATCCACTTCCAGCAGTAGACACAACTCTCGGAAGATTGGCAGGTTCCAGAGTGTTCTCTAAACTTGACGCGAACTCAGGATTCTGGCAGATAAAGCTAGCGTGGGAATCAAGACCACTGACAACATTCATCACTCCCTGGGGCCGTTTCTGTTTCAATGTGTTGCCCTTCGGAATCAGTTCGGTTCTGAGAAATTCTGGTTCTGAGTCAGATCCTCCAGGGTTTAGATGGCGTGGAAGGCAACATAGATGACGTTTTAGTCCAAGGCATGGCATTTTTTACTAATGCACAATGCAAACAGTGGCAAATGCACAATTATTCATTCAAAAAAGGAACTCTTAAAAGTAATGTACAGCTGACAAAATACTGCAGATCGAGCAAGAGTTTCCGTTCCACAAATGGGTTTTTTCATTAATGCACAATGCAAACAGTGATAAATGCACAATTTCGAGATCTTAACTTGACAGATTGCTATAAGATATTTAACCTTTAGGAACAAGCAAGAGAGGGTGAGAACACATCCCCCATAAATGAGAGGTTATTTTAGGCATGCAAGTCACCCAATGGGTCAGTTTAATTGACGTAGTAAAAGGCACTGCTTGGTTTTGTTAATTAAATATGCCTAAAAAAAAAAAAGAAAAGAAAACTGCACCTGGATTTTCTTAGAGCAATTCGTACGAAAAGGAGAATTAACTATTTGGCGCTTTGAAAGAGCTTTCCAAAAAGATATTCCTCGCTTTAATCTGTTCAGTTATTTTCTAGAAACGACTTTCGAGCGTGTTAGAATGCAGTTCTTGTTAGCAGCCATGGCATCCCATGTGAATTAATCAGTTATGCAGAGAAATGACTTATATTCGAAGTATTGTCCTTCCCAGCGCTTTAATTTGAAAGTGCTTTCCAAAGAGGCCTCTCTTGATCCAAACGGTGCGGTATAATTTCGGAGAAACAGTTTTTTTCGCCATGGACATGCCAACTCTGATAAATATTTCACAGCGTTTTCGAAATTAAAGTATGCAGACAACTGCATGAGATTTTCGAAACGAAATTTCTAACAAACGATGAACAAATAATTAAGGTGTCTTGCTCTTCGACAAATCTATCGAAACACAGGAGCTAAAAAAACCCTCGTATTTTTGACTTGTTTTCAGCTTTAATACGGGGAGATCCACATTTCATAACTCTCGATAACAAAACGTTTACATTCAACGGACCTGGTGAGAACACAGTAGCTGCTGTTGATGACGGAAAGCGCATACTAAGAGAACCAGCAGTAGAGGCCTGGGAACAGTGTTTTCAGCAACTGCTGCCAAAGAAGTGAACACGTCTACACTGGACAGAAGAATAAACACTAACGGTAAACCTGGTCTTGTTTTCTTCATTTACGTGTGGATGAGGGATTGAATTGTTACTTAAATGTTGAAGTAATAATTTGATATAAGGTAAAGCCTCTCAAACGCAGTTGAAGTAAGTTTAAACAAGTTTCCGTACTGATCTGAAGCGGCTAGGAGTATATCTACTTCCCCAGGATGGGATGTTATTCCATCACAGGTTACTCACGAGCATTCTGTCAGGTTGCCCCAACAAGTCGCTTGTACTCATTTATACTCTTCAGTTAAATGAGGCACAATGGGCGTTCAAAAGTGTCTTGCCCGAAGAACGCAACATCATGTCCACGGCCAAGGCTTGAACCAAGACCAGTCGATCCGGAGTCTAGTGGGCTAACTATAAGGCTACTACACA
The DNA here is from genome assembly GCF_042242905.1 of Orbicella faveolata. Classification (NCBI taxonomy): domain Eukaryota; kingdom Metazoa; phylum Cnidaria; class Anthozoa; order Scleractinia; family Merulinidae; genus Orbicella; species Orbicella faveolata. The sequence goes on from NW_028301552.1 coordinate 28,919,916, forward strand.
TACCACACTTAAATTGAAGCAGTCTTATTTTGGATTTGATTTTTTTTGTTTCCAAATCAACGAGGAAAGCCTTTCTCCAAGAGAGCTTGATCGCAAGCAGTGTATTAAAATTTTTGTCAACATTACTAATGTCAACGCCCGGACTTTCCGAATACAACATCCTGGACTTCAAAACTGAAGTTAAGGAAGGTAAAGGATGCTGGGAAGGTTTTTATTACAATTACCCTTTTTAAGTTGTTGAATGGCATATTACGCAATTGGAAATACTTATATGATATAAGGTCAGATTGCCTCCTTCATTAATTTTTTATGCTAGCGGGACTTCAGACGCGATGTTAGAGGAGTTAGCTGAAAGGCCTCTGATGAGTCTCTTGGTAGGGACGAAAGATACGTATGTAAGACTAGCCATTGTAAAATTCTCACACTTCTGTAATGATATTGCTTTTAATTCATATTATAATTAGTGCTAAAAAATATACACAAAAAAACTCTTGCTGTTCTACTAAACTGACTTGTTAATCTAAAAGGTTGCAACAGTGGTCTTGACGTTGTGGTCCTGTCATGGTTGACATGGTTTAGATAATAACAAGATGCTTATAAGAAAGCTTAAAAACGCGATGGGAAATTTAACTTGTATTATCTGGAATCGACAGAAAACAGTTCTATGATGCAGCGGTAGCCAAAGAGTAGCAACACAATAACTCTAACTACTGGCAAAACCAGAAGGAACTACTCGCATGTTTCCTTTGTGAAATGTTGACCGTGGGAATTAACTGTTTAATTTTACTAGCTTTTCCATTTGATTAATCAAAATGTCTGAGATCGATAAAAACAATTCCAGTCTAGCCAGAAACTGCAACCCAGTAACTGTCTATCTACTGAAAAATGTCTCAACCGAGCAGTGAACAGACCATAACTACAGCTAATTCTCATCACTTTGGTCGCGCGGTTAATTAAAAGCTTAGCTAGTTTCAAGTGTTGTATTGTGAAGTTATTGGATACGACGTCTTGTTTCTTCTACTTGTTGTTTCCAACCGAGTAAACTTTACGACCGTTCAGCGGCTGCAGAGGTCTGTAATTGTCGCACATAAGACCAGGAAAACGACCATGGCATGATCTCAGCTTCCTAAACCGTCTCAACTAAAAAAAAGTTCACATTGAATATATTACAACCTGTTTTCAAATCTTTAGCAGTTGTACATGTGAAGCACAAATTCTTCTATTGAGCATTACGATCTTGTTTAGAAATGCTCGACAACTCTTAGCTTATTGAACAGACAAACTTAACGCTAATCAAGAACGCTGATGCCATTTTTGTCAGACGGGACACTGTATCAATAATCCTTTATAATGAATATGGATTTATGTTCGTAATAATGCTTGGTTTTCCTTTATTCAGGCGCGTATCAAATATTGTTCAGTAGTGTTTCAGGTCTGTAACTAAGATTATCAACAACTGAAATGAGCAAGATAACATGTACTCACCTGATACTTCGAGGTGTCAAGTTTGGGTTTCAGAACCAACCACTTCACTCCTTCAGTACAGGGAGGGGTTGTAAAGGACCCCTTGTAGTGGTAGTAGTCTGGTAGTATCACCACCTTCTTGTTGTTGTTCCATTTGTTGGAAAGGAACCCCATCAAACGGATACCGTCAGACTTACATACTTCCGTGCTCGTCCCTGGGTATATAATCTTCTGTTTAGCGGCAAGTTGTGACCGTTAGCTAATTTCTCCTCACATAATCAGTACATAATGAGCTAAGCATTGAGCAACGATTAAAGGAGGGAGAGTATTTTCTCGACTTACAGTCAAATTTTCCCAACTTCTTCCTCTCTATATAAGTAGTTTAATAATCAATAATAATTGTTTAGTTTTTGTGATAATAGTCAGAGAGATTTTGAACATCAAGAATTATGATATTCGTTGGCTTGCAAATAAACATAACAAATTATACTAATAGTAATCAAAGATTGTGAGTGCGTTCGACGCTGTCACTTTTATATATTTACCTTATGATTTGATTAGCTGACTTTCAACCTTTGTCTATTGTTAGAATGAACATTTTTCGTCGACAACCGAGGTTTTAGAGATAGATATATCAGACCTAACAAATTATACAACAAATTCTATGGTCATTAATAATTCGTTTTTTTTTGTCGTGTTTAGATTGTGAATGAAAATGTTTGCTATTTGTCAGTAAATGCTGGTAGTCAAAACTTTGGTAACTTTTCGTTAGCAGTCAATATTTTCCCAGACACGGAAAGGCAAAGCCAGATCTTTTTACACGCAGCATCTCGCAGGTCAAAGCAACGGAAAAACAGGTATAAAGGTATATTTAACAATAGAAGATGGAGTGTGCATTATTTTCTCAAAAACTTGGAAATACCATCTTATATTTGGTTAAGATTAGAGTATGAAAAAGCAAAAATATTTACATCTGAGAAGGGGCGGTGATTGTGCTGGCAACACAACATCCGGGACAAAGCAAATAGATTGCACGCTGCCGTGCGTCTGTTCAGTAACTGATCACAGATGACATGAAAATGTGGTAAAAACAAACATGTGTCACTCATGTTCTTACCACGGTGACGTCTGTTGTGATCTGTTACTGAACAGACTCATGGCAACATGGAATGTATCTGATTTATATCATTAAGAAACAAAAACAAAACAACGTCTATAACAAAGTCTATGTATTCTCCACCTGATCGAATAAGAACCAATCAAAATGGATCAATGATTAACAATTATGACAGATTAGGTCGGATCTAATTTTTGCAATTTTCGCGGTTTTTTCCTCGATCCTTAAAAGAAAGTTCCCGCGAACCGAAATTATATATGCAGAAATTCCATGTAGAATCTATTGGTGCCATTTATTGAAAACGCCTCTTTCGTTCAGAAACAAAACTATGAAATTAGAAACAAAACGTTGAGAAATAAGACGATCCAATCCACTGTATGAGCAATCAGTCACACTAGGGCAAGATGTAACTGTACCTTATTTTAGATCTCTGCATGTTCTTTTGCTTGACGATTGCATGTAGTCAATTAAAAAAACGAAAATGTCTTCCTGAAAATCGCAAAAGATGATGCCCAGCGAGAGAATCTTTTCTTTACAATCGCTAAACTAAATCATTTCTGCATAATACCAAAACTCGCCGATCTGCAAAATTAAACTCCCGCAAACATTTCGTGCCATACGGAATATGGAGTAAAAGTATTGCACGGTCAGCTCAAATTTAGGGCATATAGCAGCTGTGAATTCGAAGCACGACTCGTTATATAGGAAAACGTAAAATGTTGTCACAACTTACCAACATAAATGATGTTAGGAAGCAGTTTTGCAAACCTTCCCAAAGTCGGGTTTCCTTTAGAAGAAACCTAAAATAACAAACAATACGCACTGAATAAAGCATTACTTTAAGGACGGTGCCTACATTTGTTAGTGCGCATACTTTCTGCGCATTACGCAAGGCATGATTTAAGCGCCATGTGCGCGCTGGGGTTGACATTGACGCAATAAACTACGCTACCAAGTACACGACTAAAAGAAAGCAAGATTTTTCTACTGTGACCAAATCAAGTTTAATGAACCCGTACTTAAACCAGGAACACCAAAATAGCAGCTTTTCGCAAACCACTAAATGTTACCGTCTTCCAGCTGAAAACCTATCTGTTATCTGTCCAAAATTACACTGAAATCCAACTGTAAACATGCACCTGCAGATGGCGTAGTGCGCGCGCAAAACAAGTGCGAAATACGCAAATGTTTTACTTACAGGGGAGGTGACAGGAAAAAATGTAGCGGGCACCGTAAAAGGTTTCAAAAAAGATGAATAACTTTAAAAAACGCGTAGTTACCCCCACATTTTATGTTATGAAATGGAAGTGGGAAGCCTATTGAACACGTGATTAGTTTCTGGTTGTGAGCAAAAGGTATTTAGACTTTATTTTGGCTGAACCAGAGGAAGGCTGTCAGAGACGCTAAAAGCGCTGTTGCAACGATTTTTTCATGAAAAACAAACCAAAAATTGTTTTTATGTTACCACTTACTATACAGGTTTGAGATCTTGATAAACGTGTTTGCTTTTCTATTCAAAGGAATCTGTGAAGAAATATCCTTTCCATCTTTTTTTTCAGAAAATGCTGATGTCACCATTTTTGTTGAGATTCAAGGCTAATTATCTTGAAAAAATGCGTGGCTTCCCCCATTTTTCTTTGTGGATTCCAGTAGCCCTTGCAAAGATCTACTTTTTCCGCGTGATCCTAACCGGGCGTAAAAACCTTTATATTTAGTAGGCACCGTCCTTAAGACTAAACTCGTTCTAACTTTCTGATGGTGAACGTTTAATTTCTTTGAATTCAATACAATTTGCATTTTCTTTTAAAAAAAGACAACCGTTTGTGTATTTTCAAATAAAAGTAAAATGCTATTTATTTAAAAGGGTTACTAAACAGAGAAACCTTCACCACCTGCAATCGAAAGAAAGGAGGAACAATTTCAAAAATGGCACAGAGAAACCTTCGCCACCCGCAATCGAAAAAGAAAATGGGAAACAATTTAAAAAATGGCACTACAACACTACTGCGCAATGGTTGGAAAAATTTTGGGCCCCCGCTTTAAAAAGAGTCCCGGATCTGCCAAAGATGATCAAGTTTTATGATAAGCAATTCATCATATAAATGAATCTTTTTGGTATAACTAATCGTACCTTTTTGGTACCTTACAGTGACTTATCAGGCGAGTGTGATCGAGCCATGGTTCCTACTTTGGTGACAAGCAGCCCAGCCAAAATACCCATGAATCAAAAGTGCCTAATATGCCTCCGGATCCGTACCAAAAATGTGCGATTAGGCGCTTAATGTTCCCAATTTCCGCCATTATCAGTTTAGTGACTTGACATCGCAGGATATTAAGGATATTATCAAGATAAAGGTAAAAAGTCTGCGTACGAGCAAAGTGGCCCATCAGGCCGGAGCTTATCACAGTTTCTGTGGCATGAAGCGACTAGGAGTATTTATATTTCCCCCTAAAATGGATGCTACAGTGTAGTTCATCGCAGGGTTACCACCCAGCATTAAGTTCGCCGGTACCCGTTTATAAACCTGGATGGAGAGTGGCACTGTGAGAGTAAAGTGTCTTGCCCAAGAACACAACACAAGGTCCCAGGCGGGGGTTCGGACCCAGACTGCTCGAACGGGAGACGAGCGTACTAAACATGAGGCCACCGCGCGTCCCAGACGCTCAATATTCTACTTTTAAAATCTCTTTACGATTTTACTCGAGCGAAAATTACTATACTTGGAAGCGACCATATTAGGTCAGTGAGTTAATATCGCAGGACAACAGGACAGTTAAACACAGCTTCTGATTGGCGAATTGCAAATTTGAGTACGGTAAATACGGATTACAGTAGATGAAGAGAATAGAAAGGTTATGTTTATGTTACCTTAAGCCAGAGGGCTATGACTGCATATCTGCCTGAATTTTCAAACACCATATGGAGCTTGGAGGAAAAGAGAAGTAAAAAGACAAAGCTGTTATTGTATAAGGTCGATATAAAATTTACCGGGGTTTTCAAGAAGAACAAGTTTTTAAAATTAGCGAATAACGTTTATCTTGCTACGGTTATAATAACTGAAGAAAACCACAGAGAAGACGCTGTCGTTTAACAAAAAATAAATGGAAAACTAAGAGGTAGCGTTACTTTAGAATTATTGACTGTAGATGCCTTGCTACAGTAGTGAAGTGAACTGATGAGGAACTGAACTGATGTACTATATGTATGATATAATAGAAACAAGTTCAAAATCACATATGGCCTAAAACTAAAATTGGCCTAGTGTCGTTACCTCGCCAGCAAACGGCTTCTTGTTTAGAGTGTGCTCAGATCCGCGGTCGTTTTCACAGCCAAAGTGAAAATGGAATTGGTTTAGTGTGTAAGTGGTATCCCCCAGGGGACCCCCTGTGATTTCAGCTGTTCCCTGTGACTTGTCAATGGTTAAAGTAGGAGAGTGACCAGTATTTTCCAGCTTCCCAGAGACCAGGCCCCCCGGGTTGTCGAACGTTACTTTCAGATCACGATAGTTCTTGTTTACCACTTTACTTGTATCGATGTTAATTGGGGATTGGTTGTTAAGGCCGCAGTCCTCCCATCCCTTGTGCCAGTCCGGTGGGCCATACACTATGCCATTCACTATAGAGAATATATGAAATTATAATCCATCAAATATTTTCGCTCGCACGCGATTGGTCTAACCAGTTCCTCGAAAACAGTCTTCGCTTCGCTCTCGGAAAACTGTTCGCTTCTCGGAACAGATAATGTCCGCGGAGAAATATCCGAGAATATTTTCGCGCAAAAAGGAGGTTATTGTTTATATATACTATAGAAAAAAGGTCTGGATTCAGGAAAACAGTGTTGAAGAAAATCTTGCCCTGCTGAAGCTCTTTTTTCCGAAAGTTGACGATATAAAAATTCAACGAAATGTCAGTCATAAATTGATATTATAAAAGAAAATGACTTACAGTCATGTTTTTGCAAGAGAAAGACAACGAATGAGAAAGAAAAGAATGTTGGCAATGCCAGGAAGGTTAATTGTTAACTGAACTTCCCTTGCGAAGAATTTTTTTTCGGAAATTGCACGTATCCCTACCTAATCGTAAAAAAAGAACATTTAATATTTTGTTCTCGCACGTCTTTGACTGTCAGGCTAAAAGCCTACCTTAATTGGTAATTACAGAATAAGAATACCAGCTGCCAACTGATGAGATGAAGTAATATATCAGAAAACGAAAGACTGTGTTTGACCACACAGAGAAGGTAGTTAAAAATACGACGAACTGCGAGGAGTTTGGAAATGTGGTCAAACACTGTCTTGGGTGTTTAATATATATTCTAAATCGAAACTAAAACTTAGGAGAAAACAGATAAATAAAATCATCAAAATCTGTGCTAATAAAGATCAGATATCCAAACACCGCCATGGTCATGATTTTCCTTGTTTGAACTTGATGAATTATTCAGGCGTTTGAGAATGAGAATACTAACATACTAACACCTTTTTCCATACTGAAAGAAAACTGACCAGAGACCGAGAAACAGGTTGAAAATTCAATGTAGGCTAACTTCGAAATCTTGAAAAAAATTCGGCTTGGTACTGGGGGCTAGATGACAAAAACAAAGGAAACTGATTTCGTTGATTTGTGTTCTCTAAGCCTTACTATCAAGCTAAGTTTATTTTCGTAGATCAAAACAAACTCATTAAACTGTGCCAAAGTGGTGCTAAAAATCTAAAGGACCGTTGCATCGTATAACATTGACAGATTTCCGTGACAATAATTCGCTACGCATGATAAAATATGAGCGTACTTGTTGATTACCTTCTTGTGTTGTCTCCCCGTAGCCAAACTGAGGATAAGCTACAGCAAAACAATGATAATGAAACAATATTCAGGGCATGAAACAGGCATTAACACAAATTACTTCAAACTGGTTATCCTAATTAGATGACTGTTGGAGAAGGCTCGACCCAGTGGTTAGGGTGCTGGATTTGTAAACCGGGGGTCCCTGGTTTAAATCCTTCTCTCCGACGCTGGATAGATTTGTGTTTGATGGTCCACAATGAAAACAAAATAGCCAACTTGTGAACCTTCAACCAGTTGGGATTTTAAAAAAAGTGTTCGGTCATATTTACAATATTTGCTGTTTTATTTATAGTGTCCCGAATTAGCTTAGCGATGCTAAATATCATGAAACTGATCACGTTTGTAACCTACAGAGATTTAAATGAAACAGAACTTTAAGTCCGAAAGTTGATGTCTTACTGTGTCGACGCTTGATTATACCAAGCATTAGATAATACAGGAACAGTGACCATGACATCCCTGTGTACAAATAAAGTCACAATATTACAACAGTGATAAAAGTGTAATTATATAATACTAGTGTAAGAAAATTGTAGAGTCGACTGTCGACCGATCAAATCAGTCTCGGAACTTCCAAAGAATGATATTGTTCAAACAAGAAAAAACAGAAAGTGTAAATTTTCTTTAAATGTTCGTTTGACACAATTTTTCCTCGCACATACCATAGTTAATTGAGGAAAATGGTTAGAAAACTTGGCAAAGCTCTTTGTTGTATGTATTTGTTTGTTATTTTGGGGTTTGACCCTTCACAAAACCTGGCAATGACAGAAGAAAAAAACAAAAAACAAAAACAAAAACAAAAGATGCGCAGTGCCTGCCTTCCAGCATAAATCTTAGTCTGCTTGATTGCTTCTTTGATGTTAATGTGATTCCCCTGAAATAAAACTGTCAATAGATTTTTGTTCAAACTTTGTCCACTGAACATTTATCATATGAGAACTTTAATTATAAAATACAAATGGGGGTGCCCATGCTCATAAAGGAGCAGTCAGGCATTGAAAATATCCCATTATGGTATTATTTAATACTTATTACAAGAACGCATTACAAGTTATTGTTAAATCTCTGTGAGCCCAGACTCATGAAAACACGCCTCAAACTACAGTCAATTCTTGTGTCGGACACAAATAAACTTTTCAGTTTGATTTTGACAGACAGCTGAATCTTTGTTAAAATATTGGAACCAAATTGCTCGCCACGGCTATCAAACTACAAAATAAAAAAGACTACAGTGCAGCTGCTATTTTCCTTATTTCTTCAATTTTCAGCAACAGAAATCAGATCAGTCTTCTCTCACCCAAAGCTAATGATTAGTTGATTAAAAGGACTGGAAAAAAAATTGAAGTGCCCGAGCTCGTTAGAGAGCTATAGCCATTTTTCAACTGACAGCACTCAAAATCAAGGCAAATCCGTCATGTTTTCAACGTGCGCGTGCACGAACGCGCGCTAGTGACGCCATAAATTATGCGCAGTAAGGATGCGCAATACAAATCCTCGCGCTAATCCTCCGTAGGAAAAAAGATGGCGACTGGTACATTTACCCATAGTTCTTAGCGCACGAAAACCTAAACGTTCATAAAAACGTAGAGAAACGTTATAAAATCTTCACACCTAGGCTAGTTAATATCCTTAGTACGAGGACAAAATATTGCAATTATGAGGCTTTCTTTGTGCCTTTTGGGCTGTGTTAGGTTCGCGAGGCATTGTGGTAAAATGTACAGCCGCCATCTTTTTTCCTACGGTGGATTGTTTCTACGTATCCTTACTGCGCACGCAAATTCACACGCCACGTCAGGCATCGAGGGCGCGCGCTAAGTACTAAAATGAACAATGACAGGGCAGATGGCCATTGCGATAGCTTTTCTTGGATTTAACGATCTTGGACGTTCAGTGACCCCTACTTTTCTTTCCAGAAACAGAATTTATTTACAATTATCTCCACATTTTCCAAAAATGAACAAAAAATAATTGTGCAAAGTTAAAAAAAAAAATCCAATATTTCTGTCCAAGGGACATCGAGTCCTGCCATCTTGCGACTGCAAGGCGCCTGAAACTATGGTCGCTAAATGCTAACTTGTTCTTTAAAGAACCTCACCAGTTGACTAAATTCACATAATAGGTCTACTTAATATTTGGCAGAGAACACTTCACTTCAAAGATATAATTGCAATGTTTTGGGCTTATAGATACTGTGACCTTATTCGCTAACGAAGCTCAATTTTTTCAGATTTAGGGTGTTCTTCCGGGCTTGTTCTCTCAAAAACGGTCGGTGACCTCCCATTTTTTTTACATTTCTGACATAACTAACTCATCATCTCACAGTGGTAAAAGTTTCAGGAAAAAATCAACGTTGGAAAATTTTCGCGCGAACGTCCTTAATCGGCCTTCCTAACCATTTCCCTCTATTAACTATGCACGTACGATCTAATTAAAGGTCTCCCGGCTGGCGGAGAAACAGGCAGAAAACAAAAACTTCAAAATGGCATAGTTCCTGTCAGATTTGCAATTCAGTTTCATTTAAAATACAGTCAGGAAGGATAACTGCATGCGTTTGTAATCAGCTATTAATTTTGAGGTGAGTTAAATACCAGCCCTGATTGTATTACTCAGACAGAGTTAGTTTCCCCACTGCACGTAAGCATTTAAAAGATATTGAACCGTCCAAACTTAAAAAAAAAAACAAAAAAAACTGGTATTCACGAAAAGTGATTGGGGTTTTTCATTTTGTTTATTACATTTGTCAAATTGTGTCGAACAAAACAAATCTTCTTTTTTTCATTTCGCTGCGCTTCTTCACTTAACAAAACGAGAAAAAGGTGATACACTTTCAAATTTTTGGTAAATAAATATAAGAAACAGTGCTAGCGTTTAAAAAAGATTAAAGAAAGTGGTATTTTTTGAGAGAATGAAAAAGGCAATGAAGCTATCTACACTATCTTGCACTGGGTTTCAACTCAACAAATAGTATAAATATGGTTACTTACTTGAAGTTTCTTAAGACTTATCTCAATGTCGGATCTGTTTTCCTTGACTAATTTCAATGAAAGTGATTTTAATTTTGCAGTCAGCGACATTTAAGGAATTTTGGTTTTCAAAATTGGAAAATACGTCAAACTGTCATTAATTTTCATTGATGTCAAACGAATATTGCTTAAATGGCCCCGGCTTAGATATTCGATTTCCTTACTTTCCCTATTATTGGTTTCTACAGACAAATCTAAATATACATTTTATGTGGGGAAAGGATTCCGGTCTTGAAAGGAAAATGACTTTCGATATTTCATCAGTGATTAGCAATCATCGATTTTTTTGTAAGTTTGATTTTCAGCCGAGTTAAAACTAAAACGCGACGAGAACTAAGTCGAGTTTAGAAACATTTGAACTCCAAAACAGTCCTTAGAGTATACTGCCAAAGACTCTCGGATGAATAGAATGTTACTATAAAACTTCCTTAAAATATAGAGATTTCTGATTGGACAAGAAAACTCCTAATGCACGTGATCACGGTCTCAAAGTTACTTCATGAGAAAAGCAATATTTGTTACCTATAAAAGCAACTTAAAGTAATTAAAACTATTATATACCTGTGGTAACTGAGCTTTTTATTACTTATATGTTTTGGAGCCAACTATTAAGAAAATATGGTTTTGGGAAAATTGTGTTCTGGCAAGCCAAGATTATCTCACATATGTGGAACACTCAATTCTTGAACGCCTCTTCCGTTTTACTTAGAAACATTCGTTCAATGTGGAACTTTGTATTCGCACATGATTGTGTCATTCGTGCAGCCTTAGCTTCTACCTCCCTAAGATAGATCTTAAGTTAAGTGTTGCTAAAGATTATTCTATATTTCTAACTTTCAATTGGTTAATATCTGCTTGCCTTATCAAGTCAGCAGCGTTCGTTAAGGATCTACACCTGCGTACTTTGTTTCGTACCACCTGATTTACACTTGGCTTGAGTCCCAGGCGTAGCTAGAGTCAGCATAGAAGCAGATACATTTTAAAGTTCTATTAAGAAGAGAAAAACGAAGTAGTGGAAGACGACTAAAGATTAAAGCAAGTACTAGTTCAAGGGTCTCTTTACCTACTGTTGCTCTGAACGGTAAGCCGCCTACACATATAGGCCATGGCTAATGTAATTTGTGCCCTTCCGAAATGGAGTTGAGGTGGCTCCGTATGTTCTTACGATCGCACGCGCGCTGGAACGAAAGCTCAAGTAATCTACGTGCGTTCAAAGGAAAACCTCACTATTTTACGATATTTTATGACGTCAATATGAGCACAAATCGCAAAACTGACGGTGAATTTCCTTGCGTTTCCTTCGGTGAATTTGTTTTTTAAATTTGGCTCAGTTGTAACCACATACAATTCCTATGAAATACCCTATTTTTGTTAAAAGCTGTCAGAGTTTATCTTAAATATATTTCGAAGAATGACAAATTACAGAATACTGGAAAAACCGTCTGAACGACCTTGACTTTTTACCAATTCAAAATGTCAGTCAATATCATTTCCATTATGCGGCAAAGTATGAAAAAATTTCACCGAAGGAAAGTATAAATATTAAGGAGTTTATTCTAAAATAAGGAATATATATATTTTTAACAGAGGAAGTTTCAGTGGGTATTCGAAACTGGTTTGATATTTCCCTTGCTATTCATGGGCCGGGCCAAATATTCAATTGTCAGAATTGTCAAGTAAACAAACAATAACAATTGACAATTCCGACAATTGAATACTTGTACTTTAACTCCTATGAATATATTCATGCTCTTTTTCCTATAAATAATCAATATTCGATCACGTACTTTGAGTCATTCCATTTTACTTTTATCTTAAAGTTTATTTTATTTTTTTTTATATAGTTACAAGAATTACTTGCCCCCGCAACTATAGCTAGTTTCAGAACTAATTTAAGCGGGGCAAGAGTCTATATTAAAAAGAAAAGAAAGAAAAATATGATAAAAAAAGTAATGATAATTTAGAGCAAAATTAAGATCACTCCTTTACGTTCTAAAATGGTAAAGAAAAATCAATCTTTTACACATGAATTTTGCGCGAAACATATGTACTTGAAAAAAACCTTGATAAGTAGAAAGTCTTGGGCACTTGGAACAATATAATTTATGGACAAATGAGATAATTCTAAAAGATATTGACTCAAAATAAACGCTCCTCGAATTGTTGTTTTCGTCGGGTCAAAATGCCCAGCTTCATAGTTTTTCGTCTAGTGCACTTAATTTTCACGGGCCAAACTAACTATTCCGATATGGTATAACCGTAGCATAGCACTTTTTAGGAACCTTTATTTGTCGAGATATTCGCATACTATTACCCCAATGAATCAGTTGAAATTTGGTACGTAAATGAAACGTGATAGGGAAATGGTCAAAGCGTAAATTACAAGCTGCGTAGATATAAAATCTTTCTGTACTGGCCTGTTTGAAAATTAAGAACTGGTTCATGCTTAGCGTATAGCGTATGCTTAGCGTATATCGAGCTATGGATGCACGCGTGAAGTTTGGAGAGCACGAAAGAAGCGTAAGAGTTGTCGCCTCGAGCAACTCTAGCTTCTTGAGTGCTCTCCAAACTTTCCAAGTGCATCCGTAACTCGATATACGCACAGCTAAAAGCATAAACCAATTCTTTCATAACATGGCGACAACAACTTGGGCGCTAAAACATGTTTTATTTGTGATTGACTGCAAAGTTCTTACAATGCACGGTGAAGAAAAACAGAGGTCACTAGGATCCTAACACGACACAATTAGTTGAGCAACGGTTGAGCGAAAACGCTCAACCTGGTTTCCAAAAATGTCGATGAAAAATTCGCTTCTTCGATGGATTAATTATAATTAAAATGTAGGCAGACAAAGTCAAAAATACTCACATTTAAGTAAATATCTTAGCTTGGCAAAAGTCAAAGGCTCGAAGTAGAGTTTGGATTGTTCAGAATGATCTTCTCGTTGCCGAAACTTAACAAAAGGAGCTTGAACTAAACTCGACGGAAATTTTGCAGCTAAATTGAAACTGCACACGTCATCTTATATACGCACGGCCGTGCGTATATAGAGATTTTGCTCATCATAGCTCAATAGGAATTAGATAGGACTAGCGCGCGCGCTATGTTATAATGCTCAATTTGGCATACATTTTGTCGGCCATCTTGGTCGATCGAGCGGTATTTCGAACTTTCCTAGTCTTCACAACAATTCCCCCGTAAAAAAAAGGTACAGTAGATTTTCATTCAAATTTTGCCTGTTGGCTGCTTATATCAAGAGAAACAAATTTTGAAATAAAAAAGGGGGGTTCCGGTATTCGTTTAGGAACAGGAAGACCTTCAATAAACCCCATAACTCCTTAAATTATCTGCTTTTAGAAACGTTTATATTTGAACCACTCACTTTACCTTTTGCGAGAGCTAAAAAATAGGGAGAAAATTAAGTGAGAAATACAACAGTGGATGTATTGCATCAATGTTAATTTGATGTACGTTTCATGATAAAGGCAATCATATTTGGTCGACAGGGATTCAATATTTTCCAAGCACGCAGAGTTCTTGAGGGCACATATTATCTTTTGCGAGTGTTAGCTATGCTCTCATTTTCAGTAATAACTTTTAACTCTGCGATAGAAATTGGTCTATATTTACTGTATAGAAAGAAAGTGATCGCTACATTCAAACTACATAAAGAAATAGTTATGTCCCGGTACTCGTTTCCGAGAAAAAAACCATGATTTGTCTCTCGCAAGCCAAGCCGTTTAGAAAAAGCCACCGTTTTGTATATGTTGTGTATAAGCAGGCGCTCGCAAGCGCGCGCCAATGACGCGAAAATCGTACGCAGTAGGGATGCGCAATGCAATTCTGAGGAATAACCTTAAAGCATATTTCTGGAAATAGTGCACTAAAAGTGTCTCTTTGACGAAATAAAAGAAAACTCGAATTTCCGGTTATGTCGTCGGATTCTCTAAATTAAGAGGCAGTGGCTTCTAATTTCCCAAGTGAGCCCTATTCCCAAGGTAATCTTCTGAAGCTATTTTTAGGTCAAACCCGGTTGTGGGAATCCCACGAGCTTTACAAATAGCCATTCCTATGGCGCGGAGTTTGCTCACGTGGACAGTCCAAGCGGCTTTACACGTGTTTTTACCCTCCAAGGAGACATCCATGTAACGTGCGTGGTAATACCATTCGCGAAAGACTTGGGTACCATGCCTAAAAATAACTTCAGAGGCCTTAATTGCGAGTAAGACCTTAATGGAGATTAACGTTCTTAATTTTCGTCTACTTATGATAGACGTTATTGAACTAGGTTTTCCAGGCTACATCGGGAAGTGTTGCTCCTTATCATGAGGAAACGAAATCGCTAAAGTTCAAGAGACATATCCCCACCTAAAACTCACAGAGCGCCCCGGGGCTACACCTTACTCGTAGAAGACTCGAGCAGGCCCGGACTGTTCGAAGATTGGATAACGCTATCCACCTGATAAATCACAATCCAGTGGATAACTGTTAATAAAACAAACCGCACTATCCGCTGGATAGGGATTAACCCGTAGATAGCGTTATCCGCCTTTCGAGCAACCTGGGCCAGGCCTGTTTACCACGTTTTATCACAAAATCACTCTTCAAAATACACTGGGTTGTGATAAGTATGTAAATTTATTAAGTTCAAAGAACATACATCAATACGTGCGACACTTACAACAATGTCATATGACCATATGTAATATGTAAAACAAGAGATATCGTACTTTACCAAAATTTCGAAACTTAGAAAATAGTTGAAAAAAGGACTCGCAGGGAAATATGTTTAAGGTGGCTGAACACAGTTTTTGATACCTGTGTTTCATTCACCTTTTTCTCTAAAACCCTTGATCTCACAGTCGCCAAAAATGGCAACAAGGAAGTTAACAACACAAACTTTGGTCTTTTTGATGGTTAAGCTGACGTATGTGCCGTTGCCATGGCAACATGAATAAAGATAAACAGGCCTTTAAAATTGGTTATGTTTATTTGTAGAAAATCTAGTCATTAGATTTTCTTTATAATTTGCATGCAACAAGCTTGTAACGATTCTCACAAGTTAACACCATTTTGCTAAGAATTTAACAGAGAGATCTTTAATTATCCCTTGTTGAAGGTTCACTGGAATATCTAGAAATTCCTTTGTTAAAGTTCAATTATTTTCAATACTCCAGTTACTTATTTCCTAAAGTATTTTCGTGCTAAATTTCGTGAAATTCTAATGATTGGTTCTCGAGAAATTGGCGTATTTCCGAGAGTGCAAATTTTCATTGAATCGCAATTTTTTGACTTACTACGCATGCACTACATTTAACTGGGTTCTTTCGGTAACAAAGAAAAAGCTAAGAATCGCTGGGTTCTTTGCATCGTTACCTTGTTTAACATATCTTTGTGATAAAGACTAAAGTCATCAATACACTGCGTTCAATTATAAAGAAAAATAGCATAGATACTGCGGGTGTTGAGAAAATAAAATGATCGATCTATTGACGGCATGTTTGTTTTTTCCAATCCTTGTGCGCACGCTGAATTGCATCAGCAAAAGCGCGCGCGAAAACTGTGTTCGGCCACCTTAAGGCACTTCGAAATGTTTGGAACCGTAAATTATTGAGGGTCTTGGTGGAGTTAAACTTAAGGCAATCAAAACTTTGTCAGTATTCTTTAATTCCACGTTATCCCATCGTTTGTCCTAGATGCACTCAGGGTCCTACTTATCGCAGGTCTTTAAATTTTTTCCCTAAGCGACACCTCTATGCAAAAAGCGGTATCCTCCCCCCAGATCTTCAAGCAATACCCTAACTAACATACATTCCAGGGCAATAGAGCTCAACTTAAGAAGAGTAAAGCAATCGCATCTATATACGATATTGTCTCTGAAAATAAGTTCAAAAATGAAATATAATAAAAACTCTTACTATTCTATTCTATTCTATTACTATGAAGGAGGCAGCGTAGCCGAGTGGTCAGCGTGTCGGACTCGTAATCCAGCGGTCCCGGGTTCGAGTCCCGCTCTGACCACTACCTGGATTTGTTTCTCGGTAACCCCAAGTTCAAATCCTCAGCCATGCTTGTAAATAGCGAACTGGTTTGCCTCCGGCCAGTTGGGATTCTTAACAATGTTATGTTCAATTTGAATTATTTGTTTCAGTTGTTTGCTCGGCCCCACTAGCACTTGTGCTAAAACACTGCCGAGGGTAAATAAAGGTTATATATATATATATATATATATATATATATATATATATATATATATATATGTGAAATTTACAAACTTGAGCCGAGTATTACGTCCACTGAACTTAAATGACCAACTCACACACTACCGCTCTCATGTGGCTTTGATAGCTCAGTTGGGAGAGCATTACACCGGTATCGCAAAGGTCGTGGGTTCGAATCCCGTTCAAAGCCTGAATTTTTTTTCAGGTCTTTTTTCTGGTAGTGTTATGGCTGCATTCGCATCTATCATCAAAAACTCTTACTGTTGTACAATACTTTGTAATCTAACAGTGAGCACGCACAGGTGGCCTTGTCATGGTTTATCAATAAGTGAAGCCAAGCTATTTTCAAGTATACTTTCATTAGGTCTTCTGTTTTTTTTTTCAGAATGACCAAGGTAAAGCAACTTCTAGGTAAATTTAATGCGAATGAATAAATTTAAAAGAAGCGCAGACACAATTTTATCCGGCTATTAAGAACAGTGCGTAGTAGAGTTAGTTATTAGATCAATGAGGTCCTGTTTTCTCTAATTTTTGTTTCCAACGGCGTAAACTTTACGTCCCTTTAGCAGCTGTAGAGGTCTGTAATTGTCGCACATAAGATCAGGAAAACGACCATAGTGTGCTTTCAGCTTTCTAAACTCTCCCAACTTCAAAGACAAAACAAACAAACAAACAAACAAACAAACAAACAAACACAAACACAATTTGCATGCAAATAAACAAAAGAACGGAATACAACCTGTTTTCAACTCTTTTGAGCATTACGATCTGTTCTTAGATAAGCTAGACCACTCTAAGACGTATTTCACGTGAATCAAGGACGTCAGTCACAATTCGCTGTACTACTACAGTGCGGCTATGAATTAACGTGCACGTTATAGACCATTTTCGTGTTCTCGGTATCAGACTGGAACTTTATCTTGCAACGGAACCTAATGTGGGTGAATACCATTTAAAAGAGATTAATGTCATTTGCATTTGAAAGACTCCCCACATTAGCCTCAGTTGCAAGCTAGTTCCGGCCAGTCCAATGCCGAGAATACGAAAACCGTCTATTATTCTCTTGCTATTGTTCTCGTTTATTCAAGGGCTTATCAAATACTGCTCAGTAATTTCTGAGGTCTGCAACAAAATTAGCAAAATTGAAACTAGTAGCTTAATTAACATGTACTCACCTGATTGTTAGAGGCTCGAAGCTTGGGTTTTAGAACCAGCCACTTTACTGTTTCATAACAGGGAGGGGTGGTAAGGGATCCCTTGTAGTGGAAGTAGTCTGTTAGTATCACTTCCTTCTTGTCGTCACCGTTGCCATTATTGCCGCCGTTTCCGTTGAGTCCATTGCCTCCATTTATTTACCTCCATTGCCTCCATTGCTTCTATTGTTGTTGTTGTTGGGTAGAAGCCCCATCAAACGAATACCGTCAGACTTATCTACTTCCTTGCTCGGCCCTGTGTAAACAATCTTCTGTTTAACGCCAAGTTGTGACCATAAGTTAGTTTCTCCTCATACATTCAGTGCATAATGAAGTAAGCAGTTGACGAGAATTGGGTAAACGATCAGTAGAGTGTGAATGCTAGCTTCCTCGATGTAAAATCAAAGTTTTCCAACTAGCTATACCAGCCTATAGTCAGAGGTAATTTGAACATCAGAAATAAGAACGTTGGTTAGCTTTTAAGCTAACACACACAACAAATTAAACATGAAAATAAACTAAAATAAAATTTTAGCTTTTTTTATATACAAAAGATAGATAGGTAGGGTCTCCATACGAGCCAAGTGGCCAATCAGGCCGGAGCTTATCTCGGTCTCTGTACATGTAGCATCAAGCGACTAGGAAAACTTCTACTCATTCCTGGATGGGATACTAGTCCACCGCAGGGGTTTCCCCAAGCATTAAGTTCGGCGGTACAAATTTATACACCTGGGTGGAGAGAGGCACTGAGAGTGTAAAGTGTCTTGCCCAAGAACATAACATCATGTCCCCAGACAGGACTCGAAGCCTGACCGTTCGATCCGGAGGCCCCTGCTTTGTATAGTAAAATATTAGCCATTTGACAGTTGTCAGTTAAATTTTGTTAATTGCCCGCTTCCCGTCGGCCTCATCCAGACGCCGCGTGGAGTCAAGTTATTCAGAAATTTTAATTCGCTGTAACTTTCACATCCTGTCAGCCCATAAACCTGTAAACGTGTAAATAAATTTAACTTTATGAATGGCTTGTTACATGCACATAGAAAATTTACCTACCAACTTCAATGATGTTAGGAAGCAAATTTGCAAACTTTCCTAAAATTGGGTTTCCACTTGAAGAGGGCTAAAGTAACAAACAATACACAGTGAACAAATAATTAATTCCCAACTTAAGGACGGCGCCTACTAAATACAAAGGTTTTTGCACCAGGTTAGGACCACGCGGAAAAAGTAGATCTTTACGAGGGCTATTGGTATCCACAAAGAAAAATGGGGGTAGCCACGCATTTTTTCGAGATAATTAACCTTGAATCTCAACAAAAATGCTGACATCAACATTTTTCTGAAAAAAGAAAGAAAAGAAATTTTTTCACAGATTTCCTTAGAATTATCCTTTACATACGGAAGATAAACACATTTAAAAAGATCTTTAAACCACATGGCAAATGGTAACATAAAAGCCTTTTTTGGTATGTTTTTAAAAACAAAATCGTTGCAACAGCGCTTTTAGCGTCTGTGACAGTCTTCCGCTGGTTCAGCTAAAATACAGTCTAAATATCTTTTGCTCACAACCAGAAACTAATCACGTGTTGAAGGGGCTTGCCACTTCCATTTTATAACATAAAATGTAGGGGTAACCACACGTTTTTCAAAGTTATTGATCTTTTTGAAAACTTTTACGGTGACCGTTACATTTATTCCTGTCACCTCCCTAGTAAGTAAGGCACTTGCCTCTCTCGCACTTGTTTTGCGCGCACACCAGATCATCTGCTGGTACATGTTTACGGTTGGATTATAGTGCAATTTTCGACAGATAACAGCCAGGTTTTAAGCTGGAAGACGTTAACAGTTAGTCGTTAGCGTTATGCTTCTATTCTGGTGTTCCTGGTTTAAGTACATGTTCATTAAACTTGATAGGGTCACAGTAGGAAAATTTTGCTTTCATTTTAATCGTGTACTTGGTAGCGTAGTTGATTGTGTCAATGTCAACCCCAGCGTGCGCGTGGCGCTTAAACCATGCTTGCGGAGAACGTGTGCGCACTAACAAAAGTAGGCACCGTCCTTAATGTGTTCTAAAGTTTGTCGTTTACTTTCTAACGGTTTTTTGTTGAGAGCAACTTCATTTCGCTTATAAAAAAAAAAAACTGTTCGTGAATCTTTAAATAAAAGTGAGACGCTATTTTGTTGTTAGGGGCGGCGACGGAAAGGTTACCTTGTCAATGGGCCATTTCCGAGTTACAGTCTGTTTCCAAACGAGTCCAGTCCAAACCCTTCATATGAAGATGAGATTTGCATGAAAATGAAACTATCTACACATTGTCATTTTTGCATAATATTTATTCCTGATGGTCCTTTCTTTTGCAAACTGCGGCGGCATATCGGGTGACTTTGGTGGGGTCATAGTTCGAAGGCGAGCCAAACCACGAACACGATTAGATCTAAAGAACCTAATCGTGCTTTTTCTCCAGTTATGCGCGCGATCAAGTTTAGTTTGGCGGGAAAGTTTTGACAATTTTTGCGCACCGAAAACAATTGTTCAACATTGAATAACAATCTTGATATTCTATTTTAAAATCCTCTTTTCAATTTAACTGAAGTAAAAATTTCTGTACTTGAAAGTGACCATGAAATCATAGCCATATCAGGTCAGTGACCTAAAATCATAGGATGTTAGGACAGTAGACTAGGCTTCTGACTGGCTGATTGTATTGCAAATTTGTTTACCCTAAGTACGGATAACAGATGGATAGAATAAGATAGTAACGTTAAGCATAATAGCAATATGTACCTTAAGCCAGAGGGCTACGACTGCATATTGTCCTGAATTTTCAAATACCATATGGAGCTTGGAGGAAAAGAGAAGTAAATAGACAAAGCTATTCTACGTCAACCCGGTTTTAAAGAGAAACACGTTTCATAAATTTAGAGAACAAAAGTTTATCTTGTATACGACTTTGACAGCTAATATAAATAGGAAAAGAGAAGGCACTGCAGGTCATTAGCAGAAATTTGATAGAACACTAACAGGAAGTTACTTCAGATAGAACTGTATGGGCGTTACTTCAGAATAATTCTGAAGAGAACTGATGATGAACAAAAGTGATGCACCGTATTTATACCTGATCATACCTTTTTGGTATGCTTCGGCGGCATATCAGGGGTGTTTGGTCGGGCCATGGTTCGTATTTTGTGAGACGTAGAATAGCCAAAATATCCATGGCTGGCGAGACAAAAACAAGTCTAATATGGCGCCCAAGCGTAACAAAAAGGTTACCGTACCTAAATTCGGCCAAGTTAGCATGATATCGTAGCCATATCAGGTCAGTGACGTGATATCACAGGATATCAGGACAGTAGACAGGGAGAATTTTGGTATGGTAAGGTATAAAAATCATCTATCAATGCGGAAGACAATACATAGAACCTGGAAGTCATTTATCAAAAAAAAAACAAAAAAACAAATGGCGCAATTTGCGTCGTTACCTGGCCAGCGAACCGCTTCCCGTTTAGAGTGTGCTCAGATCCACGGCTGTTTTCACAGCCAAAGTGAACATGGATCTGATTCAGTGTGTAGATGGTATCCCCCAGGGGACCCCCTGTTACTTCAGCTGTTCCTTTGGACTTGTCGATATACAAAGTAGGCGAGTTACCAGTGTTTTCGAGCTTTCCCGTGACCAGGCCCCCCTGGTTGTCGAACGCTATTTTCAAATCACGATAGTCCTTGTTTACCACTTTACTTGTGTCGATGTTAATTGGGGATTGGTGGTCATGGCCGCAGTCCTCCCATCCCTTGTGCCAGTCCGGTGGGCCATACACTATATATTATTAATAGAATAAAAACATGTCTCGATTTATGAAAACAGTGTCACGGTTACAATTGAAGAAAATCTTGCCCTGCTAAAGTTTTTTCCATAGCTTAAAAAAAATTCAGCTTGTTAATGAGGGCTAACAAATACAAAGGAAATTGATTTTGTTTGTTTGAATTCTCTAGGCCTTGCTATCAAGCCTGGAAATGTAGATTACCTTCGTCTGTTGTATTCCCGTAGCCAAATTCATGATTAGCAACTGCAAAATAACGACAGTGAAACAATGATAAGGGCATGAAATAGTCAATAAGACAAAAGTATGTCCCAATCCCAAGAGGAATGATATCACCGGAAGGAAAAGGGATCGAAGGAAAATAATAAAATGCCTGACATTTTGAAGAAAACAGGTATTGATTTAGATGATTCGAAATTGATTTGTGTTTGGTGGGCTGCAATTCAACTCCTCCTTCGAAGTGGGCGGAGATTGTTTGACTCATCACTGGACCTCATCAATACCATTGCATTGTTTTTCGGCTTATGCAATTGGTCAGCTAAAATATGAACTGTCTCAGTGTTCCGTTATATATATTTTATGGCGGGTCGAGTAAGAAGAAAAAAATACTCCTTTTTTCTGACTAAAAACGGTTATCTCGTTCATTTGTGACGGAAAGTGCGGGGTTTACATATATTCACATATTATGTGAATGTTTAAATATATAGACTGAAACTATTTTATGTAAATGTTGGAATATGTGATAATTTAATTTCTCTTATATACCGAACGGAAATCTCGCCGATGATCAGCGGCGAGGTAATTCTGTCTGTATAAGAAAGAAACCAAAATCTCACTGATGATCAGCGGCGAGGTAGTTCTGTCTGTATAATGAGGAAACCAAAATCTCGGCGATGATCAGCGGCGAGGTAGTTCTGTCTGTATAATAAAGGAACCAAAATCTCGTCGATGTTCAGCGGCGAGGTAGCTCTGTCTGTATAATAAAGGAACCAAAATCTCGCCGATGCTTAGCGGCGAGGTAGTTCTGTCTGTATAATAAAGGAACCAAAATCTCGCCTATGTTCAGCGGCGAGGTAGTTCTGTCTGTATAATAAAGGAACCAAAATCTCGCCTATGTTCAGCGGCGAGGTAGTTCTGTCTGTATAATAAAGGAACCAAAATCTCGCCGATGCTCAGCGGCGAGGTAGTTCTGTCTGTATAATAAAGGAAAAAAATCTCGCCGATGATCAGCGACGAGGTAGTTCTGTCTGTATAATAAAGGAACCAAAATCTCGCCGATGATCAGCGGCGAGGTAGTTCGAGTTACCTGCGAGAGGAGATAATACGTTAGCCAAGAAAGCAAGACAGGTCGTATGCAAAGGGAATTATTTATCTCCACTTATTAGTCCGTGTAACCGACGATGTCTGGAGATCTAACCCGGATAATCGCTGCTTTAAAAACCACAGCCGGTGGTGCTATCCAGTAAGATCGTTTGCCTCCTTTGACTCACATTCGATATTTTTAACTATAAACCCCTATAGACCATGCTGAATTTTCAAAATCAGGTCGTTTCCTACACGCTTTATCTCTGAAACGAAGTAGGTGACCCCCATTTTTCTTTTTTTTTTTTTGCATTTCTGACACAAGTAATTCATTATCTGACTGCCGTAAAAATTGAGAAAAAATCTCTCGACTGGAAAATTTTCGCGCAAGCGTACTTAAATACGGCGTTAGGCGTGTAATGTGAAACCGGGGAAAAGTAACATGATGACATATCAGGTGACCTCCTGACCTCAGAGGTCAGTCGAGTAGTTAATTCAATGTACGGGGACTGATTTATTTACTCATGAGTCGATATGAGGCATATGGTTATGAGAAACTAATTTGTTACGGTTTGAAGCGTATATTCTATCATATTTTTAAAGGACTCTCGACTGAGCAAACCGTTGGAAAACAGCCAGGACTGTGTGTGCCACTCAGTGTCTCATCTCAAATATAAACATTGTCGACCTTGTCGAATTTTATAGCCGTTTATACTCGTTTTACCGGAAATATTTTACAGAACAGCTCACAAGGACACTGGGAAGTTAAAATCGTTTCTATAGCAGCAGAAGGAACGTAAGTAACGGTGAGTCGTTGTTTCCTGTTTTAAACCGTTGACTTCCAAACAATAACCTTGTGATTTGCATAAAATTGAACTGATATATCGCTTACATGGCGTAACATTTTATTTTACTGAAGGAGAACATTTTGATTCCCAGAGCTATAACTTTTCGGGTGAAAAAAACAATAACCAAGGTTTCCTTAAATGTAGATATTTTGACCAAATGATATATACCAGAGGCTATTTACACTAGCCAAAGTTGGCCTTTATTTGTTCCTTGCCAAGAGACATAAATGGCGGCTGTACAAAATACCCTTCGTTACAAGCTACAAACAAAACTTCAAGAAACTTATTACACGATTTTAAAGTATAAGAATGAAATAATATTTGTGCAAAGTTTTGTTTTCATAGGATTGTTTTTACGCCCCGCTGTTTTCGTAAAGAAGCGTGAAATTCTGAACATTTTATGCCGCGAAAAACCGCCATTATATGCAAATTTCGAACTTTGTTAAATTTTGGCCGTAAAATAAATCGTTGGAACTTTAAACTATTTTTCCATGAATAAGTTAACCCAAAGGTATGTTTTGGCGAAATAAAAGAAAACTCGATTTTTCGTGACTGTCTTCCGATTCTCCACACTCTCGGAAAATCACTCTTAAAGTTTACATTATTACAACGATGGACTTAGCTCCCGGAAATGAGCTCCGACGGCACAGGGCTGATCGGCCACGAAAATGGACAAGCGAAAGTTTGCCAGCATTAACATATTCGCTTTTGGAGTTAGCTATTTATTCAGATAAAAGAAACACAAAAACACAGTACTCACAAAATTTTGCGCTGAGGTTATCGGTTTTGCCCCTGAAAATAAGCTCCAACGTGAACAAGATTTAAGTACAAGCCTTCTAAGCGAATACAAACGTAAATGAATACTGCTGTAAACCAATAACTTTTTTTATAGTACTTCAAAAGAGTCATCATAAAAGTTATTCTCCACTATGCTTGCATTTTTCAAAAGACCATTACAATACTTTCACTGAAGTTCATCGGCTCACAATATTCCACAGGACCTAAAGTGATCCATGAGGAGTTGTGTTTCTATTATTTTTTAGTGTACCTAGAGAAACCAAGGATGTTCCTACTCGTGGAACATGCAGGGTTGCTCGGACACACATTTGGGGTTTGAATTGGCCTGCTATCGAGAAAAACGCGTTACCAGACCCTTGTCGCAGATTCTCGATTAAAGCCGAAAGCCAACAAACGATCATCGACAGAACTGTTCCAAAACGATCCGAATTTATGGACGTTCGCGCTAATTGTTTCTGCGCATCCTCACCTCGCACGCAAATTCACACACCACGTCATACATCGATGAGCGCGCTAAGTAATAAAATAACCAATGATAAGGCAGATGACCATTGCTATAGCTTTGCCTGGATTTAACGATCTTGGACTTTCGGTGACCCCTATTTTTCTTTTGATGGATCATTTTCTCTATCGATTTTCTACGTTTAGCGAAAAAATGAAGAAAATCTATAAATCCGGGCCCTTTTGGTTCTGGGCGTACTCGAAGAGAAGCAAAAGAAAACATTCAGTATATAATGCCAATTATTATATCGAACGAAGTCTCAGTCATATTAAGCCAATATAGGACAGGGGAGACAGGACGAGAGACTAATTCTCACTAAAAATGATCAAAGTTGCACCAAAAAGAAGCAACATAAACAGAGAAGTAACAAACATAACGAGGTAACTTGAAATAGAATGTAATGGCACCTACATGTATAATACATGGTGTCAGCAATGAAGTGAAATTGTATTTACAAAATAAATTATCTAGCCGATCTGTTCAGTGGGTTTCACGATCCTAAAACCTGCTCAAGCTAAATTATTTTGTTGAAACAACGTCCAAAAATAATGCTTCAGCGAAGCGATTGCCGTCGTTTCTTTATTTGCTCAATCGAGACAAAACCTAAGGAGTAAACGGAAAAGTAAAATATTTGTTTTAACTTGATGAATTATTAATGAGTTTGAGAAAGCCAGGGAATAAACAACTCAAGTATACCAAGAAAAAGAAATATAAAACGAAAACAAGGCGAACAAATTCAGTTTTTTTCACTTTTCTCTCCAATCCGTCTAAGTCTCCCTGCTGGAGCTAATACAGTTAAAAGTGGCAAAATTTGAAATGTTGCATGTTTTTGCTTAACAACCGCCCGTAACCATGTTTGGAACATTTGAGTGCACCATGCATTTGTGTACCCTCTCACGGAGCTTAGTCAAATATCTCGGATGCAGCGTGAGGTATGGCTAACCTTCTTATGCTAAACTTGAAACCTTTAGCGAGTCTCACATTTTATTTCATTTTTTTTTTATAAATTATAGCTGCATATTTGAGAATTCTTTCTATAGTATTTATTTTTATTGGTTTCTTGTGGTTTACAATTCGTCCTTTTATTCTGTTAATATTTATACGAGAGCCACTGTTTTTCAGTGTATCTACTGTTCTGTGTTACCCTCTATAAATAAAATTGATTATTACTATTATTATTAAAACAAATGGAAAAGATATTGCCTATCTGTACTTTTATTTACGTTCATGTATCAGCAAAAATCGCATGCAGTTAATATTTCAAAGCAACGTTTAAATTGGTCAAATTTGATTTTTTTAATCCGCACTTTCTCCTTGAAACATAACTTAAAACAAAGCCTTCCTGTCTGGCTAAAGTGATATCACAATCCTGTCAGCATCTATCAGTTTTGGACGGTCTCAAAGATACTTCAGGAGACCAAGCAATATTGGTGACCCTTAAAAGAAACTTAAAGCAATTAAAGCTAATATATATCTGTGGTAATTGAGTTGTTCATTAGTTATATATAGCCCTCGTCTGTTTCTAAGGTCAAGGTTTTCCACGGTTAGGCTTACCTTCCACACCAATGCTTGAAAACGCGGACTTTTTGTTTTCCCGTTGACGGAAAACATTTTATACTTTGAACTTGATAATGAAGACATGGAGTCATTCGACTTGCTTTGAACTTTGAACTTTAATTTAATTTTATTTTCTTATATAGTTACAAGAATTGCTTGCCCCCACAACTAGTTTCAGAACTATCGAGAGAGAGGGGCAAGAGTTTATATGATCCGTACAAGTTATTAGATCTATGAGGTACTGTTTTCTCTAATTTTTGTTTCCAACGGAGTAAACTTTACGTCCCTTCAGTGGCTGTAGAGGTCTGTAATTGTCGCACATAAGATCAGGAAAACGACCATAATGTGCTTTCAGCTTTCTAAACTGTTCCAACTGCAAAGACAAAAAACAAAAAACAAAAAACAAAAAAACACACAGTCAAACAGAAACAAAATTTGCATGCAAATAAACAACAACAACAAAAACATATAACCTGCTTTCAACTCTTTTGAGCATTACGATCTGTTCTTAGAAAAGCTAGACCATTCTAAGACGTATTTCACGTGAATCAAGGACGGCAGTCACAATTCGCTGTGCTACTGCAGTGCGGTGTTTATGGATTAATGTGCACGTTACAGACCATTTTCGTGTTCTCGGTATCAGACTGGAACTCCAACTTGCAACGGAGGCTAATGCGGGGGAATACCATTTAAAAGAGATTAATGTCATTTGCATTTGAAAGACTCCCCACATTAGCCTCAGTTGCAAGCTAGTTCCGGTCAGTCCAATGCCGAGAATACGAAAACCGTCTATTATTCTCTTGCTATTGTTCTCGTTTATTCAAGGGCTTATCAAATACTGCTCAGTTATTTCTGAGGCCTGCAACAAAGTTAGCAAAATTGAAACGAGTAGCTTAATGAGTAGGTTAACATGTACTCACCTGATTGTTAGAGGCTCGAAGCTTGGGTTTTAGAACCAGCCACTTTACTGTTTCATAACAGGGAGGGGTGGTAAGGGATCCCTTGTAGTGGAAATAGTCTGTTAGTATCACTTCCTTCTTGTCGTCACCGTTGCCGTTATTGCCGTTATTGCCGTTATTGCCGTTGTTTCCGTTGCCTCCATTGCGTCCATTGCGTCCATTGCTACCATTGCCTCCATTGCCACCATTGCCTCCATTGCGTCCATTGCCTCCATTGCGTCCATTGCCACCATTGCCTCCATTGACACCATTGCCTCCATTGCCTCCATTGCCTCCATTGCCTCCGTTGCCTCCATTGTCACCATTGCCTCCATTGCCTCCATTGACTCTTTTGCCACCATTGCCTCCATTGCCTCCATTGCCTCCATTGCCTCCATTGCCTCCATTGCCTCCATTGTCACCATTGCCTCCATTACCTCCATTGTTGTTGTTGTTGGCTAGAAGGCCCATCAAACGAATACCGTCAGACTTATCCACTTCCTTGCTCGCCCCTGTATAAACAATCTTCTGTTTAACGCCAAGTTGTGACTATTAGCTAGTTTCCCCTCATATATTCCATGCATAATGAAGTAAGCAGTTGACGAGAATTGGGTAATCGATCAATAGAGTGTGAATGCTAGCTTTCTCGATGTAAAATCCAATTTTTCCGACTAGTTATACCAGTCTATAGTAAGAAATATTTTGAACATCAGAAAAGAGAACGTCTTGTTAGCTTTTAAGCTAACACACAACAAGTTAAACATGAAAATAAAATAAAATAAAATTTTAGGCATTTTTATAAAGAAGGTAGGTAAGTAATGTCTGCGTACGAGCCAAGTGACCAATCAGGCTGAATCATCTCGGTCTCTGTACATGTACCATAAAGCGATAGGAGTATTTCTACTCCCCCTGCATGGGATACTAGTCCATCGCAGGGTTACCCCCCGCATTAAGTTCGCCGGTACCCATTCATACACCTGGGAGGAGAGAGGCACTGAGAGTGTAAAGTGTCTTGCCCAAGAACATAACATCATTTCCCCAGACAGGACTCGAAGCCTGACCGTTCGATCCGGAGGCCCCCACTTTGTATAGTAAAATATTAGCTATTTGACAGTTGTCAGTTAAATTTTGTTAATTGCCCGCTTCCCGTCGGCTTCATCCAGACGCCGCGTGGAGTCAAGTCATTCAGAAATTTTAATTCGCTGTAACTTTCACATCCTGTCAGTCCATAAACCTGTAAACGGGTAAATAAATTTTACTTTATGAATGGCTTGTTACATGTATATAGAAAATTTACCTACCAACTTCAATGATGTTAGGAAGCAGCTTTGCAAATTTTCTTAAAATTGGGTTTCCTTTTGAAGAGGGCTAAAGTAAGAAACAATACACACTGAACAAACAATTAATTCCCAACTTAATGTGTTTTAAAGTTTGTCGTCTACCTTCCCACGGTATTTTGTTGAGAACAACGTCATTTCACTTATAAAAAGAAAACTGTTTGTGGATCTTTGAATAAAAGTGAGATGCTATTTATTTGTAAGGGGGGAAGTCAGAAAATTTACCCTGTCAATAGGCCATTTCCGAGTCCAAAACCCTTCATATGAAGATGAGATTTGCATGAAAATGAAAATGTCTATACATTGTTATTTTTGCGTAATATTTAATTTATTCCTAACGGTACTTATTTTGTACACTGCGGCGGCTTCGGTCGAGCCATAGTTCGAAGGCGACAAAAACCACGAACGCTATGAGATCAAACGAACCTAACCGTGCTTTCTCTCCAGTTATGCGGCGCGATCAAGTTTAGGTTGGTGGGAACGTTTTGACAATTTCTGTGCCCCGAAAACAGTTGTTCAATATTGAATAACAAGCTTGATGTTCTATTTTAAAATCCTCTTTTCAATTTAACTGAAGTAAAAATTTCTTTTGTTAAAAGTGACTATGAAATCATAGCCATATCAGATCAGTAACTTGATGTCATAAGATCAGTTAGAACAGTAGACAAGGTTTCTAACTGGCTAATTGCATATTGCAAAATTGTTTACGCTAAATACGGCAAACAGATGGATAGAACAAAATAGCAACGTTAAGCATAATAGCAATATGTACCTTAAGCCAGAGGGCTACGACTGCAAATTGTCCTGAATTTTCAAACACCATATGGAGCTTGGAGGAAAAGAGAAGTAAACAGACAAAGCTATTGTACGTCAACCCGGTTTTAAAGAGAAAAACGTTTCATAGATTTAGAGAACAAACGTTTATCTTGACTACGACTATGACAAATAACATAAATAGGAAAAGAGAAGGCACTGCTGGTCGTTAGCAGAAATTTGATAGAACACTAACAGGAAGTTACTTCAGATAGAACTGTATGGGCGTTACTTCAGAATAATTCTAAAGAGAACTGATGATGAACAAAAATGATGCACTATATTTATATCTGATCATACCTTTTCGTTATGCTTCGGCGGCATATCAGGCGAGTTTGGTCGGGCCATGGTTCGTATTTTGTGAGACGTAGTAGAGCCAAAATATCCATGGCGAAACAAGTCTAATATGCCGTCCAAGCGTGCCATAAAGGTATGAATCTGTATTTACCGTACCTAAATTCGGCCAAGTTAGCATGATATCGTAGCCATATCAGGTCAGTGACGTGATATCACAGGATATCAGGACAGTAGACAGGGAGAATTTGGTATGGTAAGGTATAAAAATCATCTATCAATGCGGAAGACAATACATAGAACCTGGTAGTCATTTATCAAAAAAAACAAAAAAGCAAATGGCTCAATTTGTGTCGTTACCTGGCCAGCGAACTGCTTCCCGTTTAAAGTGTGCTCAGATCCACGGCTGTTTTCACAGCCAAAGTGAACATGGAACTGATTCAGTGTGTAGGTGGTGTCCCCCAGGGGACCCCCTGTTATTTCAGCTGTTCCTTTGGACTTGTCAATATTTAAAGTAGGCGAGTGACCAGTGTTTTCGAGCTCTCCCGTGACCAGGCCCCCCTGGTTGTCGAAGGTTATTTTCAGATCACGATAGTCCTTGTTTACCACTTTACTTGTGTCGATGTTAATTGGGGATTGGTGGTCATGGCCGCAGTCCTCCCATCCCTTGTGCCAGTCCGGTGGGCCATACACTATACATTATCAATAGAATAAAAACATGTCTCGATTTATGAAAACAGTGTTATAATTTAAGAAAAGCTTGCCCTGCCCTGCTGAAGCTTTTTCATGAGGGCTAACAAATACAAAGGAAATTGATTTTGTTTGTTTGTGTTCTCTAGGACTTGCTATCAAGCCTGAACATGTAGATTACCTTCGTCTGTTGTATTCCCGTAGCCAAATTCATGATTAGCAACTGAAAAATAACGTCAGTGAAACAATGATAAGGACACGAAATAGTCAATAAGACAAAATGATGTCAAACTGCCAATCCCAAGTGGAGTGATAGCACTGGAAGGAAAAGGGATCGAAGGAACATAATAAAATATCTGACATTTTGAGGGAAACAGGTATCGATTTAGAGGATTTGGAATGGATTTGTGTTTGGTGGGCTCCAATTCAACTCCTTCTTCGAAGTGGGCGGAGATTGTTGACCACTGGACCTCATCAATACCATTGCATTGTTTTTCGGCATATGCGATATTGGTCGGCTGAAATATAAACTGTCTTAATGTCGCGTTATATATATTATATGGCGGGTCGAGTGAGCAAAAAAAATTACTCCTTTTCTCTGACTAAAAAACGGTTCTTTCGTTAATTTCTGACGGAAAAAGCGAAGAAGAATACACAAATAACAGACCCGTGTTAAAGGTAGAACCTTATACCAGAATGAGAGAAAATACTTCGCAATGGAATCAACAGTCAGAGGTCACGTTGTGCGTGCATGTTACCGTGTTCTCCAGTTAAATATTTCAATAGTCCGCCAAACTTCAAACGGTATCCCTGACATCGTTGAATGGCGTTTAGAGAGCTTAACGCGAGATGTAATATTGCGTAAATTAAGTGAAGGAAACCGAACCCAGCACATCGATGTTACGAAACAAAGCCACTGATATTTAAGATTAAAACACACGAAGTTTGAAACTTCTCAACAGGATAGGAAGAAAGGTGAGCATTTCCCACATACTAGTATAAATCGAACTTTGATTTCGGACCTACCGTCGGGAGCTTTGTGACAAATGGTGACGAATGGCGTCGTAAAATGTAAGTTTTGAAAGTACGTAAAACCGATTTTCATGACGTTCGAAGTTTGGAAACCTTGAAACTTCAGGAATATAAGACCTAGATTAGATATGAAGAAACTTGGGAATTTTAAGATGTTTGAAACCAAGAGACAATTAAATATTGTTCCCTACATATTCTCTGTAATCAGAAGATCAAAATAGAGGTGTCACGCTTCAACTGCGCATGTCGATTCGAATTTTCTGGCGATGTAGTAAAGAGCCAACTTATCAGCCCTCGATCAGTTGCGATTTCATACAACTTTTCATAAGTTCCTCGTACAATGTTTGTTTCTTGATGTATAATGTCCCGAATTGGTACAGCAATGCTAAATACCAGGGCTCGAATTTAATTTCTTTGACTGACATTATTGAAACTATAATTGTCATATTTTTAACCTACTGAGATTCATGAATATATAACAGAACTATTAGTCTTTAAATTAGGATCTTACTGTGTTGGCACTTGACTACACCAAGTAGTATAGAAAACAGCAGCAGCAACATCCCTGCATATAAAGTGACAATATTACAACAATCATAAAAGGTATAAATTTGAGACGATTATTTCAGACAGATTACATGAGTGAATGAGCTATATTTGAGCAATTTCACTGGCAAGAATCAATGCCACAGATTGTCAACCAACAACGCGTCGTGTATCGTTTTCAATGTGACCTGTGTGATGCGGGTTACGTGGGTTATATCCGCGACACTGACACTTGCACGTGTGGATGAACATCAACAGAACTCATCTTCTATGCATAAACACTACCACGACGAGCACGGCGAAGTCCGGGAAGAAATACTTAGGCACTTTAGTGTTCTTAAAATGTGTTGAAATAAGGTCGATTGCTTAGTGCACGAGGTGCTGATCATCAGAGAATTAAAACCATTTTCTTATTGAAATTAACCATATTCTTCTTGTAAATTCTTCTACGTGCAGGAATTCAAGGGGCAGTCTTTTTGAATGTCAGATGCGTGATGGACTTCGCGTGACGATAGGTCTCAATCATATTCTTAATCATGTTATTTTGACCAATAAAGTTTTCATGAGCAAGCAACAACTAACGATAAAAACCGACGTTTCGGTGTCTTCATGATGCCATTGTCAAGGTAATGAAAACTAAAGAATAAAAATTCTGCGAGTTAATAAAGGTGTAAAAAGGAATTTACATGAAGTATGCGAGGCAAAATTATACAAATACTTTTGGGTGAATTGAGTCGCTTTGCACTTCATGAGTTGGTTTTATTTCTATTTGCAGTTTCTGAAAGAATTCCCGAAGAATGTTCAATGAACAATCAAGAGTAAAAGCGACGTTTTTAACGAGCAAATAACATAATCCGGCTAACTTTAATTTATTTTTCTTGTTATTTTTTTTCTTAAACGTACCTCCTTAGTAACTAAAGGCCTCCGCGCGCGCTGGTGGAGAGACAGGCAGAAAACAAAAACTCGAAAAATTGCATACTTGCATATAGTATGATGAACCTCTCTAAATACTTCTTATGGGAAAAAATGTGCTTTGAGATGTCTCTGTATATTTGCAATTTAGTTTCGTGGAAAGTGAAGTCAGTAGGATAACTCGGGGCTTGTGATGGCCACTAACTTCAAAGTGACGCAGACGTAGCCTGATTGTGTCAGACAAAGTAAAGACTGCACATGAGCATTTGAAAGTATATTGAGCCTAAACTCATCAAAAGCTCATATTGCCAAAATTCAGAGGCAAAGGTCGTGCTACTTTAGGGTGGCTAAAAAGTTTACTAAATTTGGCCCGAAGCATGGGACAAATCTTGTCCAAGGGTTTTTTTTTTTTTTTTTGCCAAATATAGCAGCACATTGCCTTCGTAGTCTGAACCAAATATCAAATTATTTTGGGTCATTTATTACGTTTGAGGTCGCTAAATTCTGGTGTTCATTTCTTTGGGAATTTCCTAATAACCAAGAATATTCTACCTCTACTTAAGGGGGTCACTCTTTACATTTTTCATTTTTTGTTGTTGTTGGCCGGGGGAAGGGAGGGGTGTGGTGTGGGATCACTACCTTCAGAACCTTACCTTGATATTAGAAAGGAATTTTGTAAATAACGATCACTAGAAAACGATTTCATAAGAAACAAAAAGCGCTGTTCCCTGATTGATCTTTAGCCCTTTTTAACACAAAGGTACAAGAGACTAATTTTTTTCTCTCGTGTGCGATAACGTCATGTCTGACATAACACTTTCGACATAAAATGCCTTCTATTCTGAAAAACACGGTTTGCTCTGGGAATCGTACCTCGAGCGAAACGAAAAGCTATTTGGTAATTTTTCATGGACAGAAATTACCTCTCTTGATATTTGCCGTCATTCTAGCTCGTAAATGCATGGGTGTGCGTTGCTTTAAAGAATATAGTCTTTTATCTATTTCTTAAGTCTTATGCCCGGCTCCTCAAAGATAGGGAGTTGCATGGTAAAATGACGCGGTTGATTTGGTTGTTTTTCGAATTGCTGTCTGTAACTGCTTTTTTAATTTTTATTCGTTACTCTAGAATTAAGGCCTCGTACCGATCCTTAAAGACTTAAGCAAGTCGCTTGTTTTTGTTTTTTTGTTTTTTTGTCGTTTTTCTTCACAAAAATGCAAGACCATACAGAGACCATACAGTTTAACACACAGTTAAAACTAGGTGAAAATTCAAACGACTGTTAATGAGTCTGAGAGAAAAAAAGGATCGCATCACACCTACTTGATTTTGTTCTGGTTTCCTCTCAAGCGCTTAGCTGTGTTTGATCAGCAGGCTCATGTGAAGTCCCACTTCTCATGATCACTGAAACGCAGATATATATAGGCAGTCAGCAAACAGATATCAACAATCAGTTATTTGTGATACTAAGGCCAAGCTCAGACGCCGTACTTCACATGAGCCGAATCGAATGCAAGTGATAAAAATCCTTTGTTCTCCCTCATTAGCGTTCGATTCGGCTCATGTGGAGTACGGCGGTTGGACTTGGCCTTACATTACAGAGTTGAATATCATATTGTAGTATTGGACTATCGACCTTGAGCAAACAAATGACATGGAACTGCATGGCAAATAATGGTTTACGAAATAAACTAAAACAGCAAAATCGCAAGCATAAAACGTTTTCAAAGCATCATTTTCCCCTCCAATCTATCAAGGTCTCCCTGTTAGAGCAAATGCAGTCAACAGGTCCGAAAGTGTGACAAGACTTAAAATATTGTATGTTTCTTTTTTTGCTTAACAACATCCCGACGGTAACTATGTCTGGAACATTCGAGGGCAACATGCATTTGTCAACCATCTCACGTAGCTCAGTCAAATATCTCGGATGCCACTTGAGGTAGGGCTAACGTTCATATGTTAAGTTCATATGTTAAGTTAAAAAAATATGTTGCAAAATATATTGCCTAGGTATACTGTCATTTACGTTAACCTATATATAATAAACGCTTAAATTTGTACTGTCTTTTTGAAACATAACGTTAAAAAACACCCTCTCTGGCCAAACTGATGTCACTTCTGTCAGCATGTATCAGCTTTGGTCGGTCTCGAAGCCATTCTTCAAGATACAAAGCTAGTATTTGTTATCCATAAAAGCAAGTCAAGGCAATCAAAGCTATTATATACTTGTCACAATCACAGGACCCGAGTAGGCCTCCGCCATTTTTGATGCCTTCGAAATTATTGATATTGCATGGTAATGCGAAATCTTATTGCTTTACTGTAAGTTGTGTTCCTGAAAGTATGTTGAATTATCTTTAGTAGTTTTACAGTGATTTCCTTCGTTTGGACATGCTCTGAATAAAATGTAATAGCCAAACTCTGACATGTAAACAAGAGCAAAGATGTGGTTGCGGTTTACTATGGCCTTTGAAGCTTCTTCGTTAATTGTCATGAACTTTGCCTGATGCTGAGGTCATTAACATAATCATGGATAGTAGAAGAGAATGGTCCCTTTTACTTTTCATGGATTAACAAGAGTGAACTGGATTCATTTTCAGACTCAGCCGCTGGTAATCAAGTCAATATGGTTAACTACAGTGCACTTTCAATTCTTCCATCATTAAAAGTGGAAAATAGATATATTTTTAACACAGGAATTTCCAGTGGGTATTGGAAACTGCATAATCTCATATTCGCCCTACATCTCATCGGACCCAAGTCACGGCATTTCGCTACATATTGGTTGAGGTTACATGAATATTACTTAATTTTAATCAGTTATTCTGGGTGAAATTACCTAATTCTTTGTGTTAATTATCTTCTTTTTTTGTAACTATGAGTTTTTGTATTTTGGTCATTAAGTGTGCTGTTGTTGTTGTTTACGGTATATTAGTAACCTAATGTCTTCCCTTGCAACAAGACGGTCCAAGAGTGTTTCTCGGGCTTCGCATTGCAGTATCAAATCGTACTTTACAAGTATTTAACACCACGGAAACAAATAAAAGAATCTGGATATATAGTACCAGAGTTAAGCTCAGATATTTCCCATTCTAGTAGCTACGTTGAGCATCCTCAGAAGGTGCTTCTAAACGCTCTCTACAGAATATTTTTTAAACGTCGTCAAAGATTGCATCTAATCATGCTTAATATAATTCGATAATAAAAAAAATGGGGGTCACCGAGCTCGTTTTTAAGTTATAAGCGCTTAAAGCTAAAACTAACGGTGCTTAAACGTGTTGTATTGTTGCTATGGTAACATTTTGCACTAAAAGGGTGAACGCAACTTGTTTACCAATGATTTGGTATTTGTGTGATCATACCATTATTGTAGCATAACGTGTTAGTAGTATATATTCTTTTAAGTATTGCTGTTGGAAAAGTTCTGGAAACTGTCGCGTGCTTCCTTAAAATATTAACAGAACCACATGGAGTAGCATTTCTCTGGTTCGTTTACTGCAGCGCATTAACATCTTCGAAATTTTATTTGGTTGTAATTGCATACGAGAACTCATAATTAAACTCTAGCATCAGGAATTTTTCTCAGAGCAATATCAAGAAATGTACCCCGGTCCAAGATATTTTTTTTTGTATTACGCTTATTTGGCGAATGCCCTAATACTCGTGTTTCACGAGAGTTTCATTTTCATTCATATCGTGTCGTAAAAGATTGCCCAAGTTTTCCTTTTGCAGGGGTTTCAATAACATTAGTTGTAAGCGGCCACTAAAGATGTAATAGGCGGCTGTGACCGCTAAATGTACCGTAAGGCCCCCTTTCCCCTAGGGGGGTCTGGTGGCATGCCCCCTCAGAAAAATTTGGAACCTAGAAGCTCGGAAATGCGATTTCCAGCGTTCTGGGCATCAAAAAGCATGCTGTTGATGGGTGTTTTTATTGACCGCAAAGCAGGATTTGTTTTGACAAACTATTAATTTTTTGCAAAGAGGTGCATTTTGAATACTTTTCTAGGCAGATATCTCTCAGTGACACTTGATATCCACTGAGGCAGTAATTTTTTTGAAGTCCTCTCTTAAAACAAGTACAACTTGTCTGCTACTCATTCAAATGTACCAACATGGCAACAAACTGATTTTTAACTCTTCAGAAAAAAATGAAATGAGATAAACTTTGCAACAAAATTCTCTCTACCAATATTCTTACAAAACCAAACCTCATTTTCAACTTTTCATTGATTCTCCCACGGTTCATTTTTAAGGTATTCAATGATCATAAAATAATGAAAAATTAAATCATATTATTAAATCATTCAGATGTCTTAGGTATCCTAAGATGAGCAGTGATAACACTGATCGGCGACTACAAACAACACGTACGCTATTTCTTTGGAACGTTTAGTTTGTCCGCTTTTTTGTAGCATTTCAATTTCAGTGGTCGTCGTTGTTGTTGTATTTGCTTTTTTTTTTATTTTTTTATTAATATCATTTTTATTTTCAGTGATGAAATCCAAACTGACGGCGGTAAGAGGTCCTACAGGCGGCGGTAGACCGCCGGTAACCGGCTTCTATTGAAACCCCTGCTTTTGAAGGAAAAGGTATATTTTTGGACAGTGATTCATGATCACGCGTATTGCAAAGACTCAAGATTAAGGCCTTGCAAAAAGATTGAACACAAAAGCACGAAATATCGAAATGTAATGACCTTGGTTTTGAGACCCAACTAAGTTCTTTTGTTGCAAGTTTTTGATCGCTACTTTGGCCTTCAGACTATGCACAAAAACGCAATAGGTGTTTACTTCTGTCTGAAGAACAAACCAACAGAAACGTTTCGGCTATGGGATTTACATATAGTTTAATGAGAGGAGATCAGAGGCGTAAATTGTTAACTTCGATCTTTTCACAAAGACAGGTTCATCGAATTAACTCCGAACACAGAAAGCTATAGGAACTCATTTTATTGTAGAACTATTAGAGAATGGAACGCCTTACCTAACGATGTTTTAGATGTTACAAAAAGTCAATTATTCAAGAACGCTCTTAGATTAGAATGATGACATTTTAATTAGGTTCTAATTTTTTAATCTTAATTAACTTTTCTTAGTAATCTTTTTAAATTATGTACATGTTTTATCATATATTTTTAAGGTTTTTTACCCCCCACCCCCAACCCTGCTTTTTATTATTTTTTTTATTTAATGTCTTGCAGTGATGGGAGCATGCCTCCCTTTGCAAGACCCCCATAATGTAGATGTAGATCAGAAGATTGTGGCATCTTTGTTTGCTCCTATGAAGTTTGTCCGGGGGGGCAACTCTCAAATAAAAAGGACGGGGGTGCTCGCCTCACCTTTCAGGGTCTAAAAACGCGTTTTTGGTACCTCTTAGTGTGTTCAGCCTCAAAAGCTCTTCCGCGGGAGCTTTTGCGGTACCTTTCATTGTATTGGGTCGAAAATGACAGGAGATAATGTGTTATGATGCACCTCGTAGCTTTTAGGAGAAAAAAAAAAATGATTCAAGCCACTCCCGCAAAGCAGGATCTTTATACCTCTTAGGGGTCCTTTCCAAAATTTCCAACGAGCAACCCCGTCCTTTTTATATGGAAGTCCCCTTCCCTGGGCAAAGAATGTGCTGTTACTAATTAACGGGCGCTCAAGTTATCAATACACGGACTGTCCTGAAGTAGTAAAAACAATCATTAAAATCATTCTCTGTCTCTCTGTCTCTCTCTGTCTCTCTGTCTCTGTCTCTCTGTCTCTCTTTCTCTGTCTCTCTTTCTCTCTTTCTCTCTCTCTCTCTCTTTCTCTCTCTCTCTCTCTCTCTCTCTCTCTCTCTCTCTCTCTCTCTCTCTCTCTCTCTCTCTCTCTGTTACATGGAAACGAAAAGCGTCACTCAAGTCTTGTGTGACATCTTTAACTTCCGGAATGAAAGAAACGTACCGACGCAGGCGGCAATTTTAGCTTTGATTTTTCTCTTTCCGTCAAGGTGTGGGCGCTTCCTTTTATTCCAGCACCTTTTTGTAACCTCTCCTCCAAGGGCTAAAGAGGTGTAGTTAAACATAGGGACAAGTTACATATGTGGCCAATCGTGTACAACATGTTAGAAAAAACGGGTGTCTTGAAAGACCCCTAAGACCCCCAAGACTCCTAAGACTCCAAAACTTGAAACAAAAACCCCCAATCTTTTTACATTTTTTTTTTTGGTGGGGGGGGGGGGGGGGCGGATATTCCCCTCCCCAGTATCCCCAGAAAAATAACCTTTTTCTGAGGGAGGGGGAGGGGAGGCCATTCTTGTAATTTTTCATGTGTACAATAATCGGAACAGTTTAGATTAAAAGTTTAAGTCTTCTGTTTGTACTCTTTTTTTGTCTCTTCCCACCAAAATTGTCTTTTTCTGAGGGGAAGGGGTGGAGTTTTAAAATATGCACCACCCTCCGCTCTTAATCTTCCGTCAAGAGCGCAAGGTTGACAAACTGACAACTGCACTGTACTCCCTCTCACTCCAGTACTCTCTCCTTTTTCTTTCTATCCGACCTAAGGAACTTGTCTTATTCGAGGGGGGTAGAGGAGAGGAATTTGAAAATAAATCACCTTGTATTTTAGAGCGCGTTCAAAGTTAACTGACTCAGTAAAATACTCTTCTTTTCAAGGCACAATTAATTTGTGAAAAAGCTCACTTGAATCGACTGGTAACTCTGTTAAGTCTAATTTTAGATCACTGCAGTGACTTGCAACTTTACACAGACATAGTGAAGCAGTGAGGCTATGTGAGGGGGAGTAGCCTGGAATAAAACTTTAGTAACTGGTGCCAGTGCTGTGCGTCAACATACATGACCGAAAGTATACAGCAGAGCAGATCCTGCCTGAGCTCTTGGGCAAACTAAATCATAAATCGCTTTTTCTAATCTTCGTTGCTTGGTTGACCGTAAGGAGCTTAAGAAACCACGACCGCGACGTCGAGGACAGCGTCGATTGAAAATGATTTTACCTACGAATCTCGATCTCGCGGTACCCTAAAGTCATCTACTTTGTTTATCACTGTCACAACTATCACGAAACGGAATCTAGGATACATCGATAAAGTCGCAATAGAATTGTAAAAAGTCAGCCGTCATAGTTCACGTTCTCCGGACAATGCAGAATTTGATCATTTCACGTTGTTGTTTTGCAGAGGACGGCAAAAAATTTACCAAGAATTATAACGCACGGGCACAGCCATTGTTCTCCTCATTAAGCCTTTTGTTTGGAAACGTTGCCATTTCCGTCGTTGTTTTCTTAAGCTCACTAGTTACTAATAGGGAATCTACGAAACCACGACGGCAACGGAAACGGGAACGTCACTGAACAAACGAATTAATGAGCCATACAATGGCTGTGCATGTGCGTTATAATTCTCGGTACATTTCTTTGCCGTCCTCTGCGAGACAACAGCGTGAAATGATCAAATTTTGCGTTGTCTGGAGAATGTGAACCACGACGGCTAATTTTTAAAAATTTTTATTGCAAATTTATCGCTGTGTTCCGGATTTAGTTTTTGCAATAGTTTCGACTGTGATAAACAAAGTAAATGACTGAAGAGTATCGCGAGATTCGTAGATAAAATATAAATTCAAAAAAGTAACTAGGACCAATATTCCGTTTTTCTCGAGTAAGTTAGGTTAACGAGCACTCGAAAAACAACAACAACAACAACAACAACAACAACAACAACAACAACAACAACAACAACCTGACCGTTTCGATGGACTTTGCGTGTATGGCAAAATCCAGACCAAGAAGAAACAACCAAAACACTCGGATTAACACCAAGGCTACTTTGCCGTATGATTATTAAGAATTATTCCGCAAGCGCGCGTTGGATATGAGATGATAAATGGCCAATGAGGCGCGTAGGGCCGAGTTGGCTATAATCATTTCATACCCAACAAGCGCGATTAATTGTTTAATCTTATCTATAATAAAACTCTCCATCGTGATTTGTTCTCCGCTCGCGCCTATTTGTAATAGTAATTGGACCGAGTGGAGTACAATTCAGGGAGAAATCGCGCGAGTGATTTCAAAATCGGTCTAGCGCGAAGCGGGGGGCCGATTTGAAATTACGATTACGATTTCACCCTGAATTGTACGACACGAGGTCCAATTACTGATTATGTGACAAATAGGCGCGCGGAGAACCAATCACGATCAAGAATTTTGTTATAGATACGATTACTCTCTGAATTGTATTCGACTCAGTCCAATAATATTTCTAACACTTATTAACCCAGTGACCCCTGAAGCTTTTGCCAAAAACGCATTTTTTGGACACTTTGGAGATTTTCAGGCTGGATATGGGCCAAATTAGCTCCAATCTGCTCAAAAAGGCATTTGCAACATGACAGCACGTCTTTCTTTCCACTAGCATCACGTTTTACGACATTTTTGCTCGGCCATGTGCAGAAATCAAAATTTTGAGATTTTAAGTTTTTGACTAGAAAATGACCTACGTCTTCAGGCTTTTCGATTTTTGTATTTTTTTTTCGCCTTCCCTTTTTCTCCTTTTCTTTTCTTTTTGCTGCAGTGATTGACCTTCTACTGGGCTTGGTTCCAGTTTAAAAAATTCTGAGAGAGCATCATCGCGACGGGCAATCTTTATCATGGAGTAGCCACGTGAAGTGGCAGGAAATTTTGCTCCGAGTTTTTCACTCAACCTTTTGAGCATTTTCGTGCATATCTCAGGCTCCATTGGGCCGACCACTCTGATCTGGGTATCATTTGAAAGATCTTTTCCTCCTGCAGAAGTTGAACATAGGTGATGCCAATTTTGGTCAAAGGTGATGACGTCAGAAGTGGAAGAAAGGCCAAGGCTCGTCACGGCCGGCACAGGAGTCAATGAGTTAAAATCGCCCAGAAAATACGAAAATAAAAATGCTCCCAAAATATGACGAGTGCACTTACCCTACTTGTACAACGATTATGATAGACAACTATCAAAAAGTAATTATGCTTTATTTCAATTGTGGCAAGTGGGTTACACAATACTACTGATTGTTGCCACGAGCCTTCTCATAATAAAACCGTATATGTGGTGCCTTTCATGGCCTTCCAGTGTAAAAGTTAAAGCTTTACGGTCTGTCCCTGAACCTCAATCTTTAGTCTCTTTAAAGCGGTATATGACACAAAAATTTTTTTAGTATCTTCCTTCCTTGATATATGTAATAAAAGAATAATGTTTTGAAAATGCAAAAAAAAAAAAAAAAAAAAAATAGTAATAATAATAATAATAATAATATTAATAATATTATTAATAATGTGGGAGGCGCGGTGGCCTCATGGTTAGTGCACTCGTCTCCGGATCGAGCGGTCCGGGTTCGAGCCCTGGCCGGGACATTATGTTGTGTTCTTGGGCAAGACACTTTACTCTCACAGTGCCTCTGTCCACCCAGGTGTATAAATGAGTACCGGCGAACTTAATGCTGGGGGTAACCCTGCGATGGACTAGCATCCCATCCAGGGGGGAGTAGAAATTCTCCTAGTCGCTTCATGCTACAGAAACCGGGATAAGCTCCGGCCTGATGGGCCACCTGGCTCGCATGCAGACTTTTTATTAATAATAATAATAATAATAATAATAATAATAATAATAATAATTTGGATGATTTTCTTGCGGCCGACATACAGCCAATTTCGCTATAAAAGTGTCCCGTGAAACTGGGGACGAGAATTGTGTTTGTGACGTCACAGTGTTAGATTACATTGTTGTCACGGGAAGCCGCCTTGTCATTTATCATGCACACGGCTTTAAATGTGCCAGTGATTTGCTAGCTAGTAACGTTAATTTTCGACCCATCTCATGCTTCAAACATTTCCCTTTGCTTTCAGCCACATAGGTATGTTTTTTCAAAAACTGTGACGTCACTGACGAAAATCATGTGACACTTTGACCGCGCGATCTCTGGGACGATTTCAACATGAAAGTAGCGCGTATTTTGAACGAAAAGAAGGGGTTTCAAAATATTCTCGCAATCTAAAAACTTTACAACCGTTTTTCTAACATTATTAACGACCAGAATCAGCGGAAAAAAAAATAGTGTCATATATTTTTTAACTCGAAATTTACAAAAAAAGAGCAGAGTTTCATTTCATTTCATTTTGTCGCTATTTTAGGGGGAGTGGGGTGGGGGCTCTCCTTATTTTCCACGTTCGCTCGCAGATTCGTTCTCATCGCGTGCTTTTTGGGGGAAAAGCTTGCTACGCAGGAAATCTTTCTAATTAGCAAACATAGCACGGCAGAAGTTGAAAAATCGATTTTTCTCTCTTTTTGTCCACAAATAGCCCTTTGGTAGATATGAAACGTGATATAGTTTTTTGGACTTCGAAGCGCTTTAAATTCGAGAAAATCGAGGAAAACGATTTTTGCCTTGACGGTCGTCAAAATGGCCGATCGCAAAGGCTTAAAATTAGTAATCTGAACTTTATTTGCGTTCGCGTGTAAAGGAAAACCAAAACTTATCGTTTTTTTTCTTGAAAGACAAAGTATTCAACTATCCAAACCAGGTTAGAACTTGACTTGAGCGCCATTTGAGAATAAACACACAATTAAAAAAAAAAAAAATCCCTTTCAGTTACTAGGTCGAATTCCTAATTTACGAATAAAATTCAGAGATATTTTTCGACATGTGCCATAACTCCAAATTCCTTGAAACTTCGCCTTTGGAGCACCCTTATGTTGTTGTACAACATGTATTAAAATCAGCTTGGGTTATTTTTCGAGTGCTTTTTGAGGTACGGCTGAAAAACTCCGATTTTACCTCAAAGATCACGAAAAGTAAACAATGGACTTCTGCGTGTTGGTCTGAGGGCAAGCGGGTACAGGCATTTAAGGTGATTCCTCACATTTGCATTGCGCATCCTTACTGCGCATAATTCATGGCGTCATTCGCGCCCGCTCGTGCACGCGCACGTTGAAAACATGGCGGATTTGCCTTGATATTGAGTTCTGTCAGTTGAAAAATGGCTGTAGCTCACTAACGAGCTCGGGCACCCCAATTTTTTTTCCAGTCATTTTAATCAACTAATCATTAGCTTTGCGTGAGAAAAGACTGATCTGATTTCTATTGTTGAAAATTGAAAAAATAAG
This sequence comes from Orbicella faveolata, assembly GCF_042242905.1. NCBI lineage: Eukaryota > Metazoa > Cnidaria > Anthozoa > Scleractinia > Merulinidae > Orbicella > Orbicella faveolata. The sequence continues at coordinate 28,964,269 of NW_028301552.1, forward strand.
GAAAATAGCAGCTGCACTGTAGTCTTTTCTATTTTGCAGTTTGATAGCCGTGGCAAGCAATTTGGTTCCAATATTTTAACGAGGAGTCAGCTCTCTGTCAAAATCAAACTTAAAAAGTTTATCTGTGTCCGACACAAGTATTGACTGTAGTTTGAGGCGTGTTTTCATGAGTCTGGGCTCACAAAGAGTTTACAATAACTTGGAATGCGTTCTTGTAATAAGCATTAAATAATGCTAAAATGGGACATTTTTACTGTCTCACTGCTCCTTGACGAGCATGGGCACCCCCCTTTTTTATTTTATGATTAAAGTTCTCATACGATAAATATTCAGTGGACAAAGTTTGAACAAAAATCTATTGGCAGTTTTATTTCAGGGGAATAACCTTAAGTCCTTATATTATGAGTTCTATGTAGTAATAAGCAAATTGTTTGCTTGCGCCTGTAATATAACGGTAAAACAGTTCAATCTCAACGCCAAAGTGACTTTATTTGATCCGAGTATGTTTTATCGCTTCGAATGCCAGATACTTGCGACGGGATGTCGATTTCACACCAAGGCGAAACAGGAGGTTAAAAACGTTTTACTACGCGGCCTTCCAATAATTAATTTAAGACAACTAGTCGCTAAAGAAGATATTTACTGAATTAAGGCTTAAAAGAGTTGCGTTTTCTGTAACCTATCAAGTTTGTTCGCAAAAGGTTATTTCAGAGTCATTTCAGGACTGATAATATGGCAATGCAGGTTAAATTTGGTAAAGGAATCTTCAGTTTCATTGTTTATTTTGATTACAAGTCACGGTTTCATTCCCGGCCGTGGAATTTACTATGTCCCACAGAGTGCGTTGTTTTACAAAAAGGCGGCCGTTTATTTCCGAAGTAAAACATGTTTCCAATAGTCTTTTGTACTTTTGTCAATATCTAGTTTAATTAAAATTGGTATCTACAAACAAATCGGAGTACGACTTCCAATGAAAAGTTCGGTCAGAAATATTTCCCGCCAAAGCGAAGTGTTTTTTTTACCAATGTTTTCACATTTTTTCGACTTTCTACGATTGGCAATCCATGACTCACTAAAACACCCGCTTGCAGTAGTTAGCTGGACTGCAGGATGGAATATTTAAGCACGCCAAATCCATTTAAGCTAATTAATTTTACCCAGTACAGGTTGAATTTTCCCAAGAGAATTCTATCTTAGACGTCACGGTGCAGGTAAAAACGAGATGTATCCTCCGTGCTCTTGTTCTTTTTTTTTGCTTTGTATTTTTTTTTCCGTCGTGTAAAACATACTGCAACGATATAATGATCGAAGCTCTACCCTAAATTAATTTTGAGACTTTTGCTAACACTTCGTTTCCTTTCGGAACGCATGACACGTCATATATGTAGCCGATTGAAGGTCGGACGGTAGAAGTTCGCAAATGCGGATCTTTTTTAAAGGTTTCTGTCGTTTCTCCTATGGTATGTTTCAAAAACACGAACTGTTCTGTTTTTGGATCAGAAGAATTGCTAAGCAATGCGGGTGGACTCTGGTCAGTAATTCTTCCATTATCGTCGCATAAACTGATAACGAGATTGTCAAGGAAAGTCAGAGGTCAGCGAATCCTATTTGGCAGTGATACGAAAAGACAGGCTGGGTTACACCAATTTCAGTTGCCGCTATCCAACATGGTATCCGTTCCACGAAGAGACCACGAAAAAGAGAAGAATAGAACAAGAATCCCAAGACTTCTATATGCTGCTATGTCAGGTTTACCGGCGGAAATCTTTCTTGCGATCACTGTTGTTTTTGTCGGCGCAGGTTAGTGTACCTTCCGTTCTACTTTCCCAGTTTTAAATGGACACGCGCCTGCTCGCATTTACTTTGCAGTCCTGTTTTCCATATTGAACTGAAGTAAATGCAACTCTGTAACTTTATTTATACAAGTACACAGTTAAACAGGTTGATTTGTTTAGAATTGCGGTGCCGTGATTGTGAAATCTACACATTGTCCGTTTGTCAGTAATCTAATCAAAGTAAAAAGATTGAAATATTCCCTGTGAGTGAAGGTACTTTTGAATGCATGATTAAACCCCTGTTATCATCTTATTTTACTTTAACGGAAGCATATTGACCTGCAGAACGGAAATATGGTAATGAAAGAAGTTAAACCACTTTACTTCAGCAGACTCTCTTGTCTCTCTTGGCCTCAGAAAAACACGCAAGCAGTCGATTGTTTACTTCTTGTTGATGTTTTCGTTAAAATCCGGCTATATCAGCGGCGCGTTAAAAACCACACGAAGAACAACCCAAGCTGATTTTGATACATGTTTTACAACAACATAAAAGTGTTTAGTACAAGGAACTAATAATACAAGGACTTTTAACGCCTATGCCCGCTTGCCCTTAGACCAACGCGCAGAAGTCCATTGTTTACTTTTCGTGATCTTTCAGGTAAAATCAGGGTTTTTCAGCCGGGCCTCAAAAAGCACCCGAAGAATAAGCCAAGCTGATTTTGATACATGTTTTACAACAACATAAAGGTGTTCTAAAGGCGAAGCCTCAAGGAATTTGGAGTTATGGCACATGTCGAAAAATATCTCTGAATTTTGTTCGTAAATTAGGAATTCGACCTAGTAACCGTATCAAGAAAACCGGCTCAACATTGATAACAATAGGCATTGTTATAAGACCTAAAATTGGTCTTATATGGCCATTTTGAAACAATGGCGGTATAAGCTTCTAAATACCCGCGGGAGTTTTTGAAATTTCCGATTACCATACGAGCGTGAAATTTAAACGATCAGAGAGTCTGAATGGAAGTCAAATTCTCCCGAGGAAAGATGGCACTGGTATAATCCTTCGGTGCAAATAGGGATTTTTTTAAAAATTGTGTGTTTATTCTCAAGCGGCGCTCAAGTCAAGTTCTAACCTGTTTTGGACAGCTGAACACTTTGTCTGTCAAGAAAAAGTATCGATAAGTGTTGGTTCTTCTTTACACGCGAACGCAAAGAAAGTTTAGATTACTAATTTTAAGCCTTTGCGATTGGCCATTCTGGTGACCGTCGAGGCGAAAGTCGTTTTCCTCGATTTTCTCAAATTTAAAGCACTTCGAGCTCCAAAAAACTATATCACGTTTCATATCTACCTAAGGGCTATTTGTGGACGAAAAGAGAGAAAAATCGATTTTTTGACTTCTGCCGTTGAATTCAAATTTTGCTTGGTTTTCGGTGACATTTGCTCTTAATTACTTAGCCCACACCAATCCCCATACGCTAACTTTTTGAGACAGTTTTCTTTTTATGCTGAATTTTTATTAACTATTCCTATTTGATACTACACACAAACGATGTCTTGCATTTACCAAAGCAGCACACAGCTACATATAACTCACTACTTCCTGTATCAATAAATATATTGGTCCAGCCAGTATCAATATTTTTCTTTTAAAATGATCTCTTCTAGTTTTAGTTCCAGTCTCTCAAAGACATCATGGAACTTAAGGAATTATTATAAAACAAGAGCTTTCTTTACAGATCTAGAATAATTTTGTAAGCGCAATAAGAAAGGTTTCTCCCTTCCTTCTGGCTGCATAATTTAACAAGTATTGTTATACAGTGTCAGTATGGAAAAATGTTTACAATTCACAGGCAAAGTTTTTAAGCTTGTCAAGTCTCCTCAAAACAATAACTGTTATTACAGTTGAGTTTGAGATGCGGCCAACTATTTTTTGTTTAAGAAGGCATACTAACGAGTCGAACGGGACAATACAAAGCCGAATTGACCCTTTAGCCTCGTTTCACTAGGTCAAAGCGCTGATAACTGTAATAACAGCTACTACTGAAGCCCTGAAGGCTCTGGCTCACGCCCAAAACGCGTAAAGCACTCAGGCGTGACATAATTTTCAGGAGGCTGTTATCTATAGAAATTACTCTACATCTGCATTGACATATCCATCTCGCAGATATGAAATTACAATTTAATCAATACCAACATGGATTAGTTGTATGCGGTCAGCCAATGGGAATAGCGATACATGTAAGAGGCAAAATAAATAAAATACCACAGTAAAATCCCGGTTTTTACCGACCTCAATTCACAAAACTTCCGATGAATTGAAGGAAAAAAAATGTTAAGAGAAACGTATGCTCTGTTTCTCATACCTCTCGCCGATATTTCATTTCACTAGGTGGTATGAAAAACTGGGACTTCGCTGTTTTAGCTTTCTGGGGGCTTCCTTTGATTAAGCACCTCCGACCAAACCCTCTCTACATGTAACACTGTAGGGGCTGCTTTATATTCACTCATCCCTGTAGACGACAGAATACACTTTACGTTTGTAAAGCGGTTGTACCGGCCTAATATTGTCACACATGAGACCAGGGGCACCACCATACTTGGCCTTCAGTTTCCTGAACTTACTGAGCTGAAAAGAGCAAAGAGACGAAAGTAGTGTTAGCTAATATGCATTCGTATATTTTCTTTTCTTTACTATTGAGAGGAAGTATTGTATTATTTGCGAGAGTCTGAATGGGGTCAGGCTCAATTCTGTCTTATTTGTCTTTTGGTTATCAGCTGATATTTTTTGCTTAAACGTGACTATTTCAACTATTAATGATCACTACATCAAAAGCTTAAAAATACGGCTCTTCCTTTTCCCTTAACTCGTGCAGCTATGAGATCCACTGTTAATCCAAATCGCATATGATTTTATTGAACTGGATTTTCTCAATAATTGTGGAACAGTGTTTCTCTACAAAGCGCGCAGTCTAGGCAGCAGGACGATTTGATTTAAATCAAGTTTGTCGGTTGCGCTGAATGATCTTCAGTTTTGATTAGGTCAATAATACTGATCCCCGCTTTATTTAACAAAGCTACATCACAAATTAAAATCCTTTCTTTCCGGATTATCTATTTCATGATCATGCAAGAGAGGTTGATAAATAACCCTCTCTTGGCTCATGCAAGAGAAGATAATTTCTCGGCTCGTGCTATATTTTTTACCATAGTTTAGTCGTCAGTAGGCTACAATTAACTAACCTGATTATTAGAGATCTTTATGATGTCCTTAAAGACAATCCAGCGCACTGATTCATAGCAGGGAGGGGTGGTAAGGGAGCCTTGGTATGTGTAGTAACCTATTTTTTTCGATATATCGTCATTATCTTCATCCTCATCATCTTCATCGTCTTCGTCATCGACATCATCGACTACGTCATCTTCGTCTTCATCTTCGTCGTCGTCATCTTGTTTATTATTGTAGGGCATGAGATATTTCAGACGAATGCCGTCTGCTGCGGTAACGTTAGTGCTGGTACCTTTAGAAAAGAATTATAAGTCATTACTTGATTTTTAAATTATTAAATTTGTGTGAAGAGGATTTAGATTAAAGTTTTGATCGCTAGTAGGTTTATTCTAAAATAGTTTGCTTATTCGCTCCCGATTTCTATGCGTGATAGCTGCCCTCGTCAACTATCACGCGTTAGAAATCTCGAGCTCTTAATGTAATTGTTTAATAGAAACACAATTTTAAACCAATCAGTGCGCGTATTTTCTACTAAATCACACACGGGCACTACTGACAGCGATATTGCATTCATTTGCCAAATAATCAATTTAACGAAGATACTATTCAAAGACGATATTGGATCCAGCCTTTCATGGCGATCTCCTCCGTTATGAGAAATAGTCCAATTTTAATTAATTTTACTATTCTTCTTTACATATCTGTGTGTTTTTGTGACGATTTAACAGCAATTTAGAGATCAACAATTACAAAGCTTATCATCTAAACCAGTAAGGTTACCTACCTTCTTCTATTACCATCTTTAGCTTTTTTGCAAAATTTCCCAAAATCCTGTTTCCCGGACAAGTGGCCTGTGATAGAAAACAAAAACGTGCCAAAACATTTGAGAATGAAAATCAGCGATAGTACAAACAGAACGACATTTTGATGATCATCATTAAGTTTATCAGGAACATGAAACCAAACTTAACACGCAGTCAGATTCCTTCTCATCAAAATCTTTAAATAACAGTTGAAAACTTAAAAAATCCAAATATATTCATGCCATTTTGGACGCTCATATTAAATACACTAAAGTATTAAAATGTTTGTCAAATATTTGTATTTGACATTGCTGTATTCAGAATCATTAGCTTACAAATTTAAATTTGATTTTTGTAAAGCGCTACTAAAGATTTTAAAATGATATGTATTTATTATTGAATAATAAAACCAAGATCAGGTTTCAAAAGAAATTGTGGGTAAGTCGTTCGCTCGGTGAGTGCTGCACTGGAAAAGTTGAAAATTTACATGGACATGTCAATTTTAATTTACAGCATGTAAATATTGATCTACATTCTTTGTAAATTACAATTTACATGTTAGGGTTTTGTAAAATAAATTTACAGGAAATTTACAGCTTTTAGTACGGCATGTAAATGTTCTGTAAATAGTGATTTACATTGTCTTTGCGACAATGATCATTTGAAGAACATGTAAAAACCTGTAAAATATTTTACGCACTTTTACAGTATCTGCCTTTGTAAAAAACATGTAAATTGCTTTGCTAAACCATGTAAGAAACATGTAAATAATTCAAGCAAATGCTGTAAAAAGTCTGGAAATGTTATGTTTGTAACCCTGTAAAAACCATGTAAATGAAAAAAGGGTGCCTGTAAGAAAGATGTAAAAACCATGTAAATGAAAAAAGGCGGCCGGTAAGAAACATGTAAAAACCATGTAAATGAAAAAAGGGGGCCTGTAAGAAACATGTAAAAACCATGTAAATGAAAAAAGGGGGCCGGTAAGAAACATGTAAAAACCATGTAAATGAAAAAAGGGGGCCTGTAAGAAACATGTAAAAACCATGTAAATGAAAAAAGGGGGCCTGTAAGAAACATGTAAAAACCATGTAAATGAAAAAAGGGGGCCTGTAAGAAACATGTAAAAACCATGTAAATGAAAAAAGGGGGCCTGTAAGAAACATGTAAAAACCATGTAAATGAAAAAAGGGGGCCGGTAAGAAACATGTAAAAACCATGTAAATGAATAAAGGGGGCCTGTAAGAAACATGTAAAAACCATGTAAATGAAAAAAGGGGGCCGGTAAGAAACATGTAAAAACCATGTAAATGAAAAAAGGGGGCCTGTAAGAAACATGTAAAAACCATGTAAATGAAAAAAGGCGGCCTGTAAGAAACATGTAAAAACCATGTAAATGAAAAAAGGGGGCCTGTAAGAAACATGTAAAAACCATGTAAATGAAAAAAGGCGGCCGGTAAGAAACATGTAAAAACCATGTAAATGAAAAAAGGGGGCCTGTAAGAAACATGTAAAAACCATGTAAATGAATAAAGGGGGCCGGTAAGAAACATGTAAAAACCATGTAAATGAAAAAAGGGGGCCTGTAAGAAACATGTAAAAACCATGTAAATGAAAAAAGGGGGCCTGTAAGAAACATGTAAAAACCATGTAAATGAAAAAAGGCGGCCTGTAAGAAACATGTAAAAACCATGTAAATGAAAAAAGGGGGCCTGTAAGAAACATGTAAAAACCATGTAAATGAAAAAAGGCGGCCGGTAAGAAACATGTAAAAACCATGTAAATGAAAAAAGGGGGCCTGTAAGAAACATGTAAAAACCATGTAAATGAATAAAGGGGGCCGGTAAGAAACATGTAAAAACCATGTAAATGAAAAAAGGGGGCCTGTAAGAAACATGTAAAAACCATGTAAATGAAAAAAGGGGGCCTGTAAGAAACATATAAAAACCATGTAAATGAAAAAAAGGGGGCCTGTAAGAAACATGTAAAAACAATGTAAATAAAAGAATGGGAGCCTGTAAGAAACATGTAAAAACCATGTAAATGGAAAACCTAGAAGTTGCACGGGTGCAGTGGGGGACTGTAAATAGCCTGTTAAAAATATGTAAATTAAAAAGGGGGACCTTGCAAAGGCTGTGAAAACAATTTAAATGAGCTAATGGGGGCTTTTCGAAAAACTGTTAAAACCACGTTAATGTAAAATGGAGACTCTTAGAAAAAAAAGATCTAAATTTAAGAGAAGGCCTGCCTAAACCCTGCAAAAACCATGTAACGGAAAAGTGGGCTTATTTAATATAACTCTGGTGTAATGGTTCAACCAACGGAGACTGTTGAAATGATGTAAATTCCAAGTTACCGACAGGTTCGCTATGCTCCTGTAAACGGTTGGTTGGATTTTGCAAAGAAATAAATGAAAAGTTACCCCGGCCAGGTTAAACTTGGGGGACGGGGGGGGGGGGGGGGGGAGAGAGAGGAAGGGTTGTCTCGGGTAACCGAGAACATATAAATGGGACCTTTTAAAGGCGCGTAAAGTTAAAACGTAACACCGCCCTAAAGCTCCGTAAACCTACCGTGAAGCCTCAATTAAGGTGCCTTTTACGTTGAAGCATTTGAACTTCTCTAAAATCCAAGCGTGTGCTATAGTGTGCTTTAAATTGAAGTTGGGTTAGAGGGTATGCACCAAACTAAATCGCTGCATTGATCGACACCGCACGAAGCTGTCTTCTTGTGAACTTTCCGCGCATCCACAACGACAAAATAAAACTAGAATTGTTACTGCACATGCAGGCGTCCCAAGCTTACGCCTCTAGAAAAGGGAAAAATTAATTCTCGGACACGTACGTATTTATTCATGAAGGACCATGAAAGCGTCACGTGTTGTGTGAGTTCAAGACGGAAAGAGCCCCGGTGACCGAGTTTGAACTGACGCGAGTTAGGTTAGGCAGGGAACCATAAGGGACACGGCCGGCCCAACGACCGTTTTCTCTCGAATGCTTTGAAACGCTGTTTTAGGCTATCTGGTGTACTTTCAAAGCTCTGTAGGTTAATTTTAGGTAGCGCAAAAAAATATATATATCTGTTCGGTTATTCTAGAGGAGCTTGTGTATCCCGTACTTATTAGGGCTTTTTTGTCCATTTCCCGAAAACGTTAGGACTTATCGCCTTTCCGAAAATGATAGCTGACTTTTTTTCGGTAACCAAAATGACATTTTGTGCTTTCATTGCCGTCACTGTTATCCCAGTCCCTTTATAAGAGCGTACCAGCCTTGTGAGTGCCCGATCTCCAACAAACAGGAATCAGCGGTCTTCATGTTAGGTACCAGGTCCTCTCGGTTCTCCCGCCATGTTCGGCAGTTCGTTGGAACTTGCATCGAACTCAAGCTCTGTTTCAGCGGGCCAAAATCCACTCTACCTTCGCTTCGTCATCGTGCACGGTTTCAAGGCAAAGTTTTCCGTTACCCAGAAGCTGAAGATAGCGATTACAGGCAACAACAACAACAGGTAAGCAAGTTTTGCATAAATTGAACGAGTAGAGTAAAGTAACGTCAAGATACGTATACATTTCGTTTTGCCTTTGGTTGTGAATGTGTCATTATCAAGGAGAAGTTACATTGCTTGTGGAATCGACTTTGTTGATGTTTACCTGCTGTGCATAAAGGGCTTTATTATCTGTTCTTATCTGTTCTCGATAACCGAGTAAGAGCATGCGACATTTGTTATTGGCTTATATGCACCTTATGATTCCTTCTGATGCATTCTCTTGTAAGGTTGTGTTGCCCTCTGATGTGAATGCTAGTAAGCTAAAATGTAATGTGCCATCTTCAGCAGAGAAATTTCTCTTATGCTAGTGTAAGTATTCTGAAGTTACTCAAGTGTCTACAGTTGTACCTACATGCAAGTTACAATATGCTACACAACTGTACATGGACATTGCACCCACTGGTGCTGATAGTAAGTTAAATGTTGTGAAATTTTCTTTCACAAAAAAAACACTACGATACTTTATAAAGAGGTATACATGTACCTCAAACTGTCATGAAAACTACACAGGACGTGAAAAAAAAAGGAAGAGTAACTTGCCCAGGCAGGAAAATCTACTTGTCTTGGACGACACAGTATAGTCAATCGATTATGTCATAACAATCAATAGGAATTAGTCAATGATATCAGAAATCAATAAAAGGATTCGTCATGAGTAATCGATTGTGATCAAATTTTCAATAAGCATTATCAATTTTGCTGATACTAGCTTATCTTTTAAGCAACATTTAATAAGAAAGAAATGAACAAAAGATATAAAGTGAAATATGAAATCATGAATACAATTGCATAAAAACATAACATTGTATCTTGTAAACAGAATATTTTGCTGGCATACATGTATCGGGGACTATGCTTTAGGGGTCTTTGGTAGTGCCTTTGAAATCTACATAAAAAAGTTACAATCAAACATTGTGTTGAGGGACACAATTTTTCTACAGTTTATGTGAACTAACAAAGAGACGCCAACTTTCAATTGATTCTCTAATGACTGATAAATTTGGTAAAATCAAATTGATAACTTGAAACTTCTCTAGCATGTGAGTATGAATTTCTTTCAGTTGATTGATAGCACTGATAACACTTACATTAATTTCAATTTATTGATTTATATCAATGTATGGATCAATTTCAATCGATTGCCTTACCCTGGGATGACCAGACAGCATTTTAGAGACCTGTTAAAGCTGTACATTTTACTTGTACGAAATTGGGCTCTTACCAAATACATGCAGGTTTCATGTGTCATGCATCTGTTCATTCATCTGTAGCAGGGCAGGAAAAAAATTGTAAGTCACTTGCCCAGTGGGCCAGTCAATTTCAGTTTTCGCTTGCCCCCATTTAAATATTAGTTGCCAGTGTGGTGGCCAGTAAGGAAATCAGAGGACAAATGCGCATGAAGTACGCTCGGATTCCTAACTAATTCTTGCTTTCAACCTAATAATTAACTAATCTTTAGGTCTTAAGTTTTGAAATGGAATGACTGGAAATTATCATTTATCAAGCTGGCATTTTTAGTGAGACTCACAAGACTACTGAGGCTACATTGTAATTTCACTTGCCCACTGGGCCACTGAACTTCTATTTTCACTTGCCCAAGAGCAAAATTTACTTGGCTGAGTAAATCAGATCTGGTTTTTTCCTGCCCTGAGTAGATCACAGATAACACCAAAATGTGGTAAAAACAAAAAATATTCACATAAGCCATTACCAGAGTGTGTCACAGAATCTGTGAATTTTTCAGGCGTGTGTCACTGATGTTCTTACCACATTTTGATGTCTTCTGCGATCTATTACTGAACAGATGCGTGACAACGTAGAATCTATCTACTTCGTAATACATAACAAAGAAACAAAAACAAACATTTATGACATCAGCTGTACCTTTGTCCACCAATAGAGCATAAGTACATGTAAGAAACAATCAAATTGTGCCTGCAAATAACTTGACTTATTATTTAAACATTGTTTGATAGGAGTTTGATTTATTGTGCATGAATATTGCAATGTAGAAGATAGTGAACATTGAATATTTACTGCCACACATTTTGAGTTTAGTTCTTCTACATCCTCTGACATTCAGTGCCTTCCAATCAGAGATGCAAAGTTTTTGTCACACAGTAGCTACAGATGTAGATTAAGATCTGTTTGATTGATGAATATTCAGGGCTCAAAATAATGGCCGGTCAACGGGCAATGTCTGGCCAGAATGGTCACTTGACTGGCCAAAAACTTCACTCGCCAGTCATGTTGACCAGTCATGTCATGTTGACACGGTCACGTTGTTCATTCTTGAATAAACAATCAAATCCCCAACTGTAAATCTGAGAGTTTTTAATCTCTTTTTTATTATGACTTCTAATGAAAACATAGACCAATGCATACATGTATCTGTTCGAACGGCTAAAGACCATTCGCTTGCTGTTTATCATGCGTTCAAGATCGATAGGAATGCCATTCGAGTGACTGGGGTTAATATTAAGCCAATTTTTAAACGGTCTAGCAGTGACTGGAACAAATAAACTATATTTCTGGGTTTAATTTGGCTCACATTACATGTACTTGATTTTTGCATAAATATCCTGACCGGTCAGAAACGAGACGTGACCGAGCTAAAATTACTTTGGCCATTCAACATGACTGGCTACAGTCTGATTTCAAAGGTCACAGTATAAATTGGAATGACAAGAAACAAAATAATAACTCCAATGTAAAATTCAGTGATTGATATCATACACAGAATTTGCTGATTCATACTCAGACATAACTTATCTTAGTTAACGAAATGTTTTATGTTACTTGTAGGATGAAGTAAAATTGAGAGTGGTCAATACATGCATACTCCTTGGCATTGATGCTTGATCAGGAAAAAATCAGCCACTGAGAAGTCTACAGTACTTATGACTCTATAAGGGGTCCAAGGCCCATTTCTTGAAGGCCCTGGAAACTTTTCGGGCCCACAAAGCCATCTTTAATTGAGCTGTGTCTAAAAACTAAGAGCTGTATATGCCTGAAACTTCTTGTGTGAAGGAAACCTCTGTTCATATTGAGAATAAGCGATTAAAACAGCTCTGTAAGCATAAGATTTCAGATTTTGGTATGGCTTTCTGGGTGCGAAAACTTTTTGGGACCTTCCAGAAATGGGTCCTTGGTGCATTACAGTCTAACATGGTGACCTTCAACACTTTGATATGCTCTGGCAGCTTTCTGGCATAAATTCAACCACTTAAAACATTATTTTTTAATGCTTTGAAGTATCACTTACACTGTACCTGTGTTAGTGAATTAGCATCAAATTTAAATATCTTAGATTACTAGGTTGATACTTATTGTTCAATACAGCAGCTATAAGATTTCATCATAAAAAGAAAAGGCTATGTTTACATACATGTAGTACCATGATGTGTCATGGGAACTATGGTACTAGATAGGCCTTTCAATTTCAACAGGCCCCTATGAATTTTTTTTTTACAGTACAGTTTATTATCACAAAAAGAAAAAGGTAAAATTTTGAATATTGTTTACAGTGAATGTTTTGTCAGGGGTCCAAAATGTTTGTACTGTTTGGATTCTGTACAGTTTTGGAAAAAGAAGGAAACTGTGACTTTGTAAACATAGCCTAAAAGATGTCAGAAGCCTTGTTTTATGTTATGCAATGTAGTATTCCTTTGGCATGAATGTTTTTATGATGAATTTAAAATGTCTATCTTGCGGTAAATGTTTTTTCTCCCTATTTTCTGTTATTTCATACAGAACAACAATTCACTCTATGAAAAAAGTTGATCAATACTTCACACTTACATTGCAGTAATTTTCATAATAAGGTAAAGGTAAAGTCTGCATACGAGCCACGTGGCCCAACAGGCTGGAGCTTATCCCGCTTTCTGTAGCAGGAAGCGACTAGGACTATTTCTACTCCCCCTGGATGAGATGCCAGTCCATTGCAGGGTTACCCCACCATTAAATTCGCTGCTACCCACTTATACACCTGGGTGGAGAGACACTGAGAGTAAAGTGTGTTGCCCAACAACACAACAGAATGTACCCACCTAGAGCTTGAACCCGGATCGCTCGATCAGGAGTTGAGCGCACTACATGTAACTACGAGGCTATCGTGCCTCCCCCATTTTTCATTGTTAAGGCTAATTTAATCCTACATTAATTATTTAGTAAGAAAAAACAGTTTATTCATTCATTTTATGACAAAGGTATTATCATTACGTTACATTTGACTTTGTGGATTTAGTATATATTTAAGAGAGGTATCCATTCGCAAACAATTTTAATTTAGTAATACACCTAAATTGCAAAATTTTTACTAGTTGTAGCTGACAACAGTAGAGTTCTTAATCATTTTATTATTTATGAATTAAATAGAGCTGAATATGACATGGTTTCGCACAATCTTGAAAAGGTCTTGAATTTTAGTAGTCTTCTTGAAAAGTGCTTGAATTCGGTTAAAGGAGCTCAGTCATGGTATTTTAAAATATTTTGGCCATGCACAAAATAACATTTAAGTCGTCTTGTTATGAATAGATAGAAAAGAAAACATGTTTTATTTGTTGCAATGTATACACTGTAAACCTTATTCATGGCATATAAAAACTATTTGAATTTTACTGAGTTTTTTCTGATTGCAATAAATTCCTGATTCTGTATAAATTTGCATATTTTCTACTATCATAATTAAGGTCAACAGATTTGATTACAATAAAACTACATTCCATGCATTTTTCCTCAAGTGATTATTTACACATCATTTATTGCACAGGGTTTCTGCCTCCCTTTTTCGATTTTCATGTTATTTACAGGCTCCCTTTTTCCATTTCCAGGTTATTTACAGGCTCCCTTTTTCAATTTACAGGTTATTTGCAGGCTCCCTTTTTCAATTTACAGGTTATTTACAGGCTCCCCTTTTCAGTTTACATATTATTTAGAGGTTCCCTTTTTCGATTTCCATGTTATTTACAGGCTCCCTTTTTCCATTTACATGCTATTTACAGGCTCCCTTTTTCGATTTCCATGTTATTTACAGGCTCCCTTCTTCGATTTACATGTTATTTACAGGCTCCCTTCTTCGATTTACATGTTATTTACAGGCTCCCTTTTTCGATTTACATGTTATTTACAGGCTCCCTTTTTTGATTTACATGTTATTTACAGGCTCCCTTTTTAGTGCAGAGTGCACTATTGGGATGGTTATGGGGGTTGCCTGCCGCTAAGGAACTAAGGCGCTATGGCGCTATGGCGCTATGGCACTTTGGCCCTATGGCACTATGGCCCTATGGCGCTAAGGTGTAAACTTTAATGTTTGTTTAATTAATCAATTTCAATTAATTCATGATTAGTCTAGAGGCAAGGAAGTAGTGGGAGTAGGGTGGGAAAGGTACATGTGTACTCTACGTAAAACACATTCCATCGCCGTCGCTTAACTTTGAACATCGCAAAGCTATATATTTGTTTCAGGTAACCCCTTGCTCTCCTTGTGGTACCATTCTCCTTAGAACAAAACTAATTTGCCCTAAACGCATGCGTAGATTAGTTAGGGTTCGTGGCTTCTATATTAGGTGAAGGATACATTGCATACGGAATCACGCACAAATGTTGAGTGGTTTTCCTTATGGTAGAGCTCAACATGTAAGACGCATGCGTTCTAGCATTGTTAGTGTTATACACTATCTTTACACGCAGTATTTTATATATCGTGTCATGTGACCAAGGACGGCAGTTATTTTTCAGGTAGCGCCAATTGTCCCTTTTTATTGCAAAAGTGAAACGTTACTGTGGCTGCGTAGCTTTTAGAATTACAAACAGGTCGGTTCAACAAATATCATCTGCTGTTTTCAATCTACAATAGTGTGCTTGTCAGAGTTCAAATATATTGCTTCTCCTTAGCGACTTGTTTATTTCTTGCCTTAATTGTGTCTGTAAGAGAGACCAAAAAGTTCTCAACTTAGTGGCTTTAATACTCCGCAAATTGTAAATTTGTAACAAAAGAAACCAGGAAAATGCTCAAATATTGCTGCAGACGCCGTGGCACCTAATGAAAGTTCAAATTAATTTAATCAGTCTTTGAGGAGACTCATTCATATCGGCCAAGTAGCGCTGTTTATCTTCAATACTTTTCGTTGAAAAGCTTTTCAGCCATCAATATCGTTGTGTGTTAATTTTGAATTGTTTTATTGTTAACAACAAAGGTGGCAACAGAAAAAGAAAATGGTATTTCGTGACTATCTGATAATTAAATTAGTTCTTGTTCATCGGTAAAAATTTGCATTTTTAGTAAAACATCGTCTCTGTTCCGTTTCTTCATCACTACATCAGATATTTAACTTTCTTGCATTTATCTCCAAAAAACAAGGACATCTTCCGTATGTTTTGGAGAAAACAGGGGTTTCATATTACATGGCTTTGCGAGGAAAACACAAGTATCAAGTTACAAAGTTGGCGTGAAGAGCTAAATTGTCACGTTTGCTGCTTCAGCGTATTGTTGAATTTAAAATGAACGAAAATCAACTTAAAGCACCAGTAGTAATTAATTTGTGCGTAATGTTTGGACCTTGAATGAAAATACAACCTTGAAACATACACACTGCAAAGGGGAAAAGCCGTAGCAGACTACCAAGGTAGACACAAACCGGAAGTGAACCGAGCAGGGGTGAGTACTTATGGGACTACTGTATCAGAGCTATCAATTGCGCTCTGCACTATCTGAGATTGTCTCACTAGTTCGATTTACATGTTCTTTATGGGCTCCTTTTTTGATTTCCATGTTATTTACAAACTCCCTTTTTCGATTTACACGTTATTTACATGCTCCCTTTTTCGATTTACATGTTATTTACAGGCTCCCTTCTTCGATTTACATGTTATTTACAGGCTCCTGTTTTCATTTTCCATGTTATTTATAGCCTCCCTTTTTTCATTTACATGTTGTTTACAGCCTCCCCTTTTTTATTTACATGTTATTTACAGTATTATGGCACCCTCCCTGTATTAAATTTACATGTTATTTACGGGTTTCCAGGTTGAATCACAAGAAATTTACAGGCTATTTACAGTATTTGCACGAACAGTTTACATGTTATTTACATGATCTTAGCCCTTTGCTTTGAAACATTTACAGTGTTTTCTTCATCATTTACATGTTTCACTTAAAATATTTACATGTTATTTACATGAAACCTCCAAAACATGTAAAAGGGGAAAAATCATGTAAATTATTCTTTACAGTCTTTTTTTGATTATTTACATGTTAATTACATGTTATTTACATACTCTGTAAATTTTCAACTTTTCCAGTGCTGATGACTGGAAGTATCTCAAAAAGAAGCAGAAAATATTGAACTGGGCAAATATCTTAGATTTCATTAGCGGAAATCATAATTATAAAGTTATGGTTTTCGTTTCGTATGCTAGTGTCTTTGACGAGTTTGTTCTCATGTTTTGGTTAGAGCTACATTTTGTAAATGAACTTAAACAATGTCACCTTAAAAAAAACGAAACGGAAATATTCACCGAAATGAGGACTCCCAGAACTGCTAGACCGTCTGGTTTATCCACGGCGTTACTAAAGGTGTCGTATTTGTTGTTATAAAACACTAAATGGAGCTAAGATAAAAAGAAGGAAAGGTAAATTAGTAAATAATTGAACACGAAAATAAAAGCAAAAGTAAAAATTGATGATGCGAGATTTTCATGCATAAGCAGACGTTTTATAAAAATAATCTTTGAGAAGTACATGTAAGAAATGAATATAGCTGTGCGATACCTGAGCAGCGTAAGTCTTGTTGTTAACAGTGTGTTCTGATCCTCGACTGTTTTCACAACCGAAGTGAAAGTGGAACTGTTGCAGAGTATATTCGTCGCACTCCAGGGGACCCCCAGAGAGTTTAGCGCCACCTTTTGAGTTGTCAACGTTAAAAACAGGAGCATGGCCACCATTTACAATCTGTCCAGTTACCAGGCCACATGGGTTGTCAAAAGTTACCTTTAGCGGGGAGTAACTTTTTTTCTTTGCCATCTTCGTAACGATGTTGACTGGAGACTGAAATTTTCCAGCACACAGTGGGTAAACTGAGGACCAGTTTTCAGGAGCTGGAGCTAAAGAAAACCATCAGAAACTTAGTATTATTCTTTGTCGTTGTCATTTCTCGTCAATTTGTAAACCACGCTGAAAAACTGAACTACTTCAAATATATGGGGTATCTTTTACATAATTTACATGTATATAAAATTGCATGTGTAGTAAAGTATTTTACGTTTTACGTGGAGTTCACCTAATGGTTCCAATTTCCATCAAGCCCCTTTGTTTGTTTTCATGTTTCTCGGCAATTGCGCTGATTATTTCAAAGAGGGACCTACAAAACGACTCTTCACTTCCTACCCTAGTAAGCCTTTGGCGGCAAGAGGAGAAGGAGAAAGAACCTAGGAAACGAAAATTCAGTATTGGCGACGGACCAGACCTTCTAATGCAACCACTGTGGCATGTCATGCCTGTCTGGCTAGGTCTTTCCAGGCACGAGTGTCCTTGCAGCAGACACAGATAACTCCCTTCTTAAATCATCGTTGGCGACGCCAAACCGAGAAAGACGGATCCTATTTATGTGCTTTTAGCGTTTAAAATGTCTACAGTCTTAAAAATGAATTACTGTAAAGTACAATGGTATGTAATAACTTTTCATTAGAGTGTAACTTGAAAGTTTGCAAAAGTTCATATTTAACTTCTTGTAATTTCAGCGAGGTGAAGCAAAAATAAAATAAAATAAAATAAAAAACAGAGAGACAGAGTAGAAGCAAAAGTAACGAAATGAAGGGACAAAACAAAACAGAGAAGGTCGAAATGCTAGTCTGTGTTTACCAAACATAATAAAAGGTTTACCTTTTAGACCACTGAACGGTGCGTAGGCATAATCCTTACCTAGACAATAAGAAAAATAAAATAAAACAAAAAATAAATCAATAAATAAATAATTAAGTGAAAGATAAAAATAGAGGAATAACTGATCAGGCAAAATATATTCTTTAGTGAATCCTGTGTTAAGGCAAAAGCAAAGTACAATATCTCAGGCTCCTTGAAATAATTATAGATTGATATTAAGCCTCTTTTTCTTGAATTGTAATATTATCCCTAGGTAACGTTTGATTATGTTAAATATGTAGAGTGTCGCGTAATGTGCCCAATCACAGGGTAGTCAGGACACCCAGAACACAAGCGTAAGCACAAACACTTATTGGTAGTGAGGACGCCCATAACTCAAACATAGCAACAAGTACACGGTAGTGAGGACGTCCACAACACAAACATAAACACACGCGGTATCGAGGACTTACACAGCACAAAACATAAGCATTAGCACTAGAAAGCATTTGTTCTTCTTCTTCTTGTTACGAACTGATATATACAGCCAAGGGATTTGCAGGTTTACGGTGAATTACTTATTATTAACCAAAATACTAGGAAATGTTGCCGTGCAGTTAGAGCTTACCTTTCTGGCAAGCAACTGCACCAATCATAGAAAGTAGCCACAGAAAATACATCGCGGCAATACGAGGTCTGAAAATATTACAGAATTGGTTAACATACAGAAAGAAAATACAAGTGACTATATGAAAGATCATACATTTGAACTGCGTAGAACGATGTGAAGACATGACTGATCATCGCAGTTATACACACAACTGAAGCACTTGTAAAATTAAAGCGTGAAATAATTCAGGCCAGAACGGGATTCGAACCAATGACCTCTGCGGTGCCCGTGCTGTGCTCTACCAACTGAGCTATCAAGCCCACTGGGAGCTGGTCACACTGTGAGTTCGTAATACTCATAGATGGTGAAGAATAGAGAGACTTTCAGGCTTTTGTAATGCAACTGTAATATCCCAATTAACTGTATCCTTCTATTTTGAAATTAAATAATTATACTCATTCAAAGGGCCAGGTTGAATTACCTCAGACCATGCCTTTGAAGGTATGGCAACCGGTTTGAAAATGTTTGTATGGAATAATTATCTTAAATTACAGTGGTTTTACGAAAGAAAATCGTAGTTGCGTAATGGTTTTGCATAATGACGCTCGTGTACGTTTTCCTTTGGTTTGCGTCCGCAAGTCTATTGTCTGTGTTATTATTGGCCAAAATAATCGACCTTTTCAGCTTGGGCGGTTTGTTCTCCCATGACAGACCAGGTTCGTGGCACTCTCTAAAAAACTGTTCTTTTATCTAAAATGACTCATACCGTACTCACAACTAGGTGAAATCATGTTATCACATGCACATGGTCGGTAATGAGGCAACAAACGCACAAGCTAAAAAGATCTGTTATTTAGTTTTTTCGAATAAAACTTGAATAATTTTACAGGGAATTATAGAATATCGTTCGGTGAAAAAGCGTTCGTAGCGTTTCGCCATGTTATTTAAATCGCATGAAACTTTATTCAAATCCTGTAGAAAATTAGAATCAAGACAAATCACCCTTCGTGGGAATGAGCATTAAGTATATCGATCTGCACTTTTTCATACTGATATCACAACTTCGTTTCATTTTGTCCCTCCCTTGTAAAAGTAGAGTTTCCAGGTTTGTCCCTGTTTTCCACTCGCTTAATGTGTTTTAATTAAACTCCTTCCTTGGTGTGTATTTTCTTTGGTATTGTGTTTAAGCTATGGACAGACCCTTTCCTAACATGTACATAACTATATCGATAGCTTATAATAAATAAACTGCGAAAATAGCCGGTTCCTCGACGTATTTAGCTTTCGAGAATGATAAACTTCTAAATGGCTAATTTCTAGTTTGCCTGAATAAAACAGTTAAGTGAAACCAACCGCGCCCACGGGAGAATTAGAAAGATCGTTGGTAATTCATAATATTATATTGAATTGAGTTTTTTTTCAAAAGGCCTTAGCTTTGTAATTACATCTACGAAAAGAAGCGCTGCTAAGATTATTCCGATTTTCGCCCCATTTTAATGACCAAGTGCCTAAACAGAGGCAATTGGAATTGGTATCTCAAGCTAAACATTATAAACTTGCCAAAATTTAACATTTCCAAAAAAAAAAAATGAGTGCTGGTTCTAATTTCGTTTTAATACTCTTTTCGGGAGCATTTACTTTGCACAGCGAAATTTAGTAACACTTATCGTTGCGAGCTTTCTAGGCTTTTTTAGTTGAGTCTTCTTTGTTAAAAGAGAAAAAGAAAAAGTCAAAGCGGTCAAACAATGACAAATGATTGAATCCTCTACTCAAAGCAGAAATACTTTTTTAGTGAAAGAAAATGCTACAAAATTCTCTGTCTTGTTCCTATTTAAATTGGATGATAACCAATTCGTTACTTACTTGATTTTCCCGTAGACGTCTTTCCAATGTTGTTGTTGTTTTCGCTGGCTAGTTTCAATGAAATTGTTTTCTGTCTTGCAGCAGCGCAATTTAAAGGAATTGGGTTACTCAGAATAACTGTCGTCATTAATTATGTCATTAACTGTTGCCAAGTAAATATTGGTTGAAAAACCATGACTCACAAACTCAATGGTCCTAAGTACCTCTACTCTTGATTACTTCAGAGAGCTATAATGATATTCTATTTGGCAAAGGAGTTTTCTTTATAACGAGAATAAATTTTGTTTTACCTCTTCGCGGATTTTGTACTTCAACGGCATAATGTGAAGTAAAATTTAACTCCGGAAAACATAAAATAGAACAGTATTCTTTTATTGTGCAATTGAAAACAATTTTTATTATCCTACCAAAGCCTAGCGTATTTCATGAATAGAATACAACCTTAATATACCCCAAGGTAATGGGGGTTTCCGATTGAACATGAACAAACTCTATGGCTTTATAAGGCAAGTTGTTCCTATTTAGTTAACGCTATGCACGTGATCTCAGCGTGTATGTATTCTAGATCTTTTGACTTTAGTACGAGCATCATACCAATTTTTTGTTTTAAACATCTTTCAAGCATTAGCTTTAGTCGGGTAACGGTAACTATTGTTAAGGATGATTAAGGCGGAATGGTTTTAAAACATAAACAAACTAATGACCAACTAACATATTTGTAAAATATGGTGTAACTGTCTTCATTAACTCGATGACCAGTGGACATATAATTTGAAAAAAAAAAATTGTCGTTGCGCTATATTTTTCAGCCAAAAAAATGTGTAATATAGGTCCACAAAGTTAAGTTCTTGAAGAGATATCTGCGATCTCTAAAACGTTAGACAGTATCTTTACTCTCTCGTTATTAATTTTTTTGTTTATTTTGACAGTAGTTTTTCATTGTGATTCGAACTTCTAAAAAGTAAAGAAACTCTATTTAGGACTTGGGAAATTGAGAAACTCTGTTTTTCTAAATACTTTTGATATCGATATAACATTTTCATTCTGTTATTCTAGAATATTTGGAGCTCTTGTCTGGAGCGTAATATCCCTTAGCAGACACGTAATTCAATATAAAACGGATGAACGTCAAAAGTCAAAAGTTGTTTTCGTCATAATAATAATAATCCATGCTTTTCTAGGAGTCGAGGAACAAATACCGGAGCTCTTCCTCGGTAAAAAATCAACACGAATCTCGCGTGCTTAGATAGTGTTGAGCATTTCTTACAGAGTGACGGAAGAGTGAACTAATTTGTGATATCGATTGAAGTTTCAATAATATTTCCGTGAGAACGATCAACGTAATAGTTTGTTTCAGGAAATTACCACTGACAAAAACTATCTTGCTTTCAAATTGGAATTCCACACAAAGCGCTCAATTTTTTTGGTAGTACTCCCCCCGGGGGGGGGGGGGGTTTGAAAAACTTCGTTTCCAAAATGTACCTTCGTCTACACTAAAACGCAAAGCCGACGTTTCCAAATTCCTTCGGTTTGTAGAGCGTTTTCGAAAAACTCTTTATCGTGACGGATTAGTGTGGACGGTAGCCTAACCGTAGAAATAAAGCGGCGTTTTCAGATTTCTCAAGCGTAGTGTGGACGAGGCCTTATTTACTTGCTTATGGTTGCTAATTAACTTGCTTGTTGCTACCTGCTCCTTGTTTTCGTCTTGAAATAACTCACTTCCTGGGTTCAAATTTTTCAAGAGACAAACACAAGTGGAACTCAAGTATGTTCTTGCACAGTCATATATCTATAATTTCTTCCGTACTGTATCGCAAGCGTGCTACCTTTTACTCATAAACGTTCCATACGTCAAATTAAATTTTAAATTGTAAGCCGATATCTTGACAAATAAACGTCTTTCACCTGAGGAGCTTCGTCTGAACAGAAGTCGTTTGCAAGTTACAGTTTTGGAACTGTAATTGTGGCAGCTCCCTCATATTGGTTTTAGATGTGAATTTATTTTAGGTTCTGGCAGCTTTAATTAGATTGTGATAATCGAATCAACACCGATATACTCACTTCCTAAAATGTCGATAGTGTAATGGGAACGCAAAGAACTGTTGGTAAATTTGATAGATTTCAATAGGTTCTACCTTGAGCTTAATTAGAGACCTAATGAACCTCAACCTACTTGGACTTGAGGCTAATATAACGCTCCATTAATTAAATATATACAATGACTAATATACATAAGTATTGGTGCACATAAGAATCTTAAAAATATGAATCAATGACCCACAGAACAATGTATATTTTCGATTTCTGATTTCCTTAAGAAAGCTTATTTTAAAAATTATTAGGTATATTAGTCAGAGAGAACTGAAAACATTTCTAAATTTACTTTTTATAATTACATTTTCTTTAAAAGATTCCATCATTTACGACGACATGATAATGCTACCCTCCTCAGCAATCATGATATCTTGAAAATATTAGCTTAAATGAATTACAAGTATTAGCTTAGTGGACAGCAAAGTAGAAAAAAATCAGGTCTTTTCGAGATGCCGGAACT